>NC_060175.1:89341996-89641996 GCF_021184085.1 Oncorhynchus gorbuscha | reverse complement strand
CTAAAAACCTGTTTTTGCTTTGCCATTATGAGGTAGTGTTGGTAGATTGACAATTAAATACATTTTAGAACAAGGCTGTAAAAAAATGTGGAAGTATTCAAGGGGTCTGAATACTTTCCGAAAGTACTGTAGGAATGAATGGTGTCATGTGATCGTTAGCTTTGTCCATTCATACAATTATTGTTCCAGAGCAGACAATCATTGGTCCAGAATAATAACGGGTGATATGTCTGTAATTTGGCCAGTACTTGAGGGGTGTGGCTGTGGTTGTCTGTGTTAACTATGCACACTCACAGGGCCCTATACACCACACACACTGATACTCCAACACACATACAAAACACTCACTCAATCATTTGCTCAAACACATAATATGCACATACATGAATACTGACTCGAAACACACCCACTCACATACAATCATCATTTTCGCTGCTGCTACTCTGATTATCATATACCCTGACGCCTTGTCACCTTACCCCTATACATACTGTATCTACCGCTATCGATCCAGGAGCCTAGACATTGTACATATGGTACTGGAACTGACCCTGTATATAGTATGCTTACTTTGTCGTGTTCTTATTTTTATATTGTGCGCGTTTTTTAAATGTTTAGTATTACATTGTTATTGATTACTGCATTGTTGAGGTTAAAGCTAGCAAGATAGGCATTTCACTGTACTTGTGCATGTAACATTAAAACTAATATGTCATGTGCAGTTAGACTTCCCCTTGCAGTGCTCAAATGTGGTACGTTGTTTGATTGCAGTGTAGTGAATGTTTCCAGAGAGGCACAGTGCTGTGAAAGGTTGCAGAGGTGTAGACCAGGCCTGGGAATAGACCCACCCGGGGGCCGTATGCGGCCTGCGACCTGATTCAATACAGCCTGTGGCATAATACTCAGATCACGTAAAGAATTGGCGATAGTAAAGTTTTGAAAAAATGTATTTGTTATTCAAATTAAAATCCCAATGAATCCTCTCTTCATATAATGATTTAACTTCCACCGCTTGTGGGACACTTATTTTGAAGGCACGTATAAATAACAAATGCACGAGGACAGACAGTGAAAACCGGCTGACACATGTCACAGTTTCAAGTAGTAGCTAGCTAGAAATTGCACAAAAATGAGTTTTTCAAGGAAAAGGATCTGCTTCCAACTCACACCCTCAAACACATAGATCCCCTGAACGCAGATCACTTTCCAGCCCACTTTCCAGCTCACACTCTCAAACACATAGATCCCCTGAATGCAGATCACTTTCCAGCCCACTTTCCAGCTCACACTCTCAAACACATAGATCCCCTGAACGCAGCTCACTTTCCAGCCCACTTTCCAGCTCACACCCTCAAATACATAGATCCCCTGAATGCAGTTCACTCTCCAAATCCCAATCCCCTGAATTCTAATCACCTGTTCACACACCTGTATGTCATTATCACACACTATTTAGTTAATTTATTTGCACCCCATCACTGTGAGGTATTGTTTGTTTTGTGACACTTCTTTTTCGTGGGGCTGTTTTTCCCCGGGGCTGTTTTTCCCCGTGAGTTACTCCTCCCGTGTATGATAGTTTTTGCCTGCCTCACTAACAACGCCCTTTTGCCTATTCACTACCTGTACTGTTATCAACCTATATTCTGATCTCACGGACGATGTTACTTGCCTTTTAGTACTGTTGCCTTTTTGGACCCACTGTGTCTGACCTTCTTCCTGCCCTTGGTCCCAGCTACCTGCCTCCTCCTGTGGTCCTTTACAAATAAACACCTGTTGCGCCCTGCACTTGAAATCAGCTCTCTGTCTACCATCGTGTTCATTACAGGTGCGTCCATAAAGTGGGGAGAACATGTATTCGATACACTGCCGATTTTGCAGGTTTTCCTACATACAAAGCATGTAGAGGTCTGTATTTATTTTCATCATAGGTACACTTCAACTGTGAGAGACGGAATCTAAAACAACAAAAAAAAACAGAAAATCACATTGTATGATTTTTAAGTAATTAATTAGCATTTTATTGCATGACATAAGTATTTGATACATCAGAAAAGCAGAACTTAATATTTGGTACAGAAACCTTTGTTTGCAATTACAGAGATCATATGTTTCCTGTAGTTCTTGACCAGGTTTGCACACACTGCAGCAGGGATTTTGGCCCACTCCTCCATACAGACCTTCTCTAGACCCTTCAGGTTTCGGGGCTGTCACTGGGCAATATGGAATTTCAGCTCCCTCCAAAGATTTTCTATTGGGTTCAGGCCTGGAGACTGGCTAGGCCACTCCAGGACCTTGAGATGCTTCTTACGGAGCCACTTCTTAGTTGCCCTGGCTGTGTGTTTCATCACCCCGAGAACACAATCCCCAGAGTGAAGCATGGTGGTGGCAGCATCATGCTGTGGGGATGTTTTTCATCGGCAGAGACTGGGAAACTGGTCAGAATTGAAGGAATGATGGATGGTGCTAAATGCAGGGAAATTCTTGAGGGAAACCTGTTTCAGTCTTCCAGAAATCTGAGAGGTTCACCTTCCAGCAGGACAATGTGTTATGCAGGTGAATGAGGACCCAAAAGCGACTTGGCGAAAACAGAGTCTTTATTCCAGTAAAGGATATAAGCAATACTCCTGGACAATCAGAGCAGAAAACAAAACATAAAAAACTTAATTCCACTCGTAGTGACGAGGACAGACTGGAGACTCGACCATTAACTGTAGGTTGCCTCGGGAAGGCACCGACCATAGCAGACTCAGACACCTGCTCACACGCAGCATCTGAGGGAAACAAGACACGACAGGGCGAGACAAAGACACAGCACGGCGAACATCATACAAGGATCCGACAGGACAGAAACGGAAAACAAAGGGAGAAATAGGGACTCTAATCAGAGGGCAAGATAAGGAACAGGTGTGAAAAGACTAGATGATTGAGTAGGGGAATAGGAACAGCTGGGAACAGGAACGGAACGATAGAGAGAAGAGGGAGAGGGAGGGAGAGAGAAAAAAGGGAACGAACCTAATAAGACCAGCAGGGGGAGAACGAACAGAAGGGAAAGCAAAATGACAAGACAATATAAGACAAAACATGACAGTACCCCCCCCACTCACCGAGCGCCTCCTGGCGCACTCGAGGAGGAACACTGGCGGCAACGGAGGAAATCATAGATCACAAACGGTCCAGCACGTCCCGAGAAAGAACCCAACTCCTCTCCTCAGGACCGTAACGGAAAATGATAAAAAGGGAAACTAGGGTACTACTCTAAAAAAAATGAGACACGGGTAGAGAACTGAAAGCTTTAGAGCAAACAGGACCAAACTGGCCAGGAGAGTAACAACTAGGGACAGACTGAGACACAGCAAGGGCAGGAACAAGAACAGGAGAGATGCGATGGCAGGGAACAGACTGAGACCCAGCAAGACCAGGAGCAGAAGCAGAAAAAAAATTACCAGACTTATTCTGCGCGCAGTCCGAACAAGCAGCCACGAAACGGCGCGTGTCACGCTCCAGAGTAGGCCACCAAAACCGCTGGCGAATAGAAGCAAGCGTACCCCGAACGCCGGGGTGGCCAGCTAACTTGGCAGAGTGAGCCCACTGAAGAACAGCCAGACGAGTAGAGACAGGGACGAAAAGAAGGTTACTAGGACAAGCGCGCGGCGACGGAGTGTGAGTGAGTGCTTGCTTAACCTGTCTCTCAATTCCCCAGACAGTCAACCCGACAACACGCCCAACAGGAAGGATCCCCTCGGGATCGGTAGAAGCCACAGAAGAACTAAAGAGACGGGATAAAGCATGAGGCTTGGTGTTCTTAGTACCCGGGCAGTAAGAAATAACGAACTCGAAACGAGCGAAAAACAACGCCCAACGAGCATGACGCGCATTCAGTCGTTTGGCAGAACGGATGTACTCAAGGTTCCTTTGGTCAGTCCAAACGACAAAAGGAACGGTCGCCCCCTCCAACCACTGTCGCCATTTGCCTAGGGCTAAACGGATGGCGAGCAGTTCGCGGTTAGCCACATCATAGTTACGTTCCGACGGTGACAGGCGATGAGAAAAATACGCGCAAGGGTGGACCCCATCGTCAGTATCGGAGCGCTGGGACAGAATGGCTCCCACGCCCACCCCCGACGCGTCAACCTCGACAATAAACTGTTTAGTGTCGTCAGGTGCAACAAGGATAGGAGCGGAAGCAAAACGCTTCTTGAGGAGATCAGAACAGCAATCATACGGCCGGTGAGGAGGAAGGGAGTTGGTTCTGGACCGACTGAAGACCGTGCGCCGACCATGATATTCCTCCGGCACTCCTGTCAAAACACCAGGTTCCTCCTGAGAAGAGGGGACAGAAGAAACAGGAGGGATATCAGACATTAAACACTTCACATGACAAGAAACGTTCCAGGAAAGGATAGAATTACTAGACCAATCAAAAGAAGGATTATGACACACTAGCCAGGGATGACCCAAAACAACAGGTGTAAAAGGTGAACAAAAAATCAAAAAAGAAATGGTCTCACTATGGTTACCAGATACAGTGAGGGTTAAAGGTAGTGTTTCACATAATATACTGGGGAGAGGACTACCATCCAAGGCGAACATGACCGTGGGCTCCCCTAACTGTCTGAGAGGAATGTCATGTTCCCGAGCCCAGGCTTCGTCCATAAAACAGCCCTCCGCCCCAGAGTCTATTAATGCACTGCAGGAAGCTGCCGATCCGGTCCAGCGTAGATGGACCGGTAAGGTAGTACAGGTACTTGACGGAGAGGACCGTCTAGTAGCGCTTATCAGTCGCCCTCCGCTTACTGATGAGCTCTGGCCTTTAACTGGACATGAAATGACAAAATGACCAGCGGAACCGCAATAGAGACAGAGGTGGTTGGTGATTCTCCGTTCCCTCTCCTTAGTCGAAATGCGAATACCCCCCAGCTGCATGGGCTCAACACCAGAGTCAGTGGGGAAAGATGGTAGTGTCGGAGAGAGGGGAGACACAGTTAACGCGAGCTCTCTTCTATGAGCTCGGTGACGAAGATCTACCCGTCGTTCAATGTGAATAGCGAGTTCAATCAAAGAATCCACACTGGATGGAACCTCCCGAGAGAGAATCTCATCCTTAACCTTAGCGTGGAGTCCCTCCAGAAAACGAGCGAGCAACGCCTGCTCGTTCCAGTTACTGGAGGCAGCAAGAGTGCGAAACTCTATAGAGTAATCCGTTATGGATCGATTACCTTGACATAGGGAAGACAGGGACCAGGAAGCTTCTTTCCCAAAAACTGAACGATCAAAAACCCTTATCATCTCCTCTTTAAAGTTCAGATAATCGTTAGTACACTCAACGCTTGCCTCCCAGATAGCTGTGCCCCACTGCCGAGCCCGACCAGTAAGGAGTGATATGACGTAGGCAATCCGAGCTCTCTCTCTTGAGTATGTGTTGGGTTGGAGAGAGAACACTATATCACACTGGGTGAGAAAGGAGCGGCATTCAGTGGGCTGCCCAGAATAACATGGTGGGTTATTAACCCTAGGTTCCGGAGGCTCGGAAGACCCGGAAGTAGCTGGTGGCACGAGACGAAGACTCTGATACTGTCCTGAGAGGTCGGAGACCTGAGCGGCCAGGGTCTCAACGGCATGCCGAGCAGCAGACAATTCCTGCTCGTGTCTGCCGAGCATCGCTCCCTGGAACTCGAGAGTAGAGTAGAGAGAATCCATAGTCGCTGGGTCCATTCTTGGTCGGATCCTTCTGTTATGCAGGTGAATGAGGACCCAAAAGCGACTTGGCGAAAACAGAGTCTTTATTCCAGTAAAGGATATAAGCAATACTCCTGGACAATCAGAGCAGAAAACAAAACATAAAAAACTTAATTCCACTCGTAGTGACGAGGACAGACTGGAGACTCGACCATTAACTGTAGGTTGCCTCGGGAAGGCACCGACCGTAGCAGACTCAGACACCTGCTCACACGCAGCATCTGAGGGAAACAAGACACGACAGGGCGAGACAAAGACACAGCACGGCGAACATCATACAAGGATCCGACAGGACAGAAACGGAAAACAAGGGGAGAAATAGGGACTCTAATCAGAGGGCAAGATAAGGAACAGGTGTGAAAAGACTAGATGATTGAGTAGGGGAATAGGAACAGCTGGGAGCAGGAACGGAACGATAGAGAGAAGAGAGAGAGGGAGGGAGAGAAAAAAAGGGAACGAACCTAATAAGACCAGCAGGGGGAGAACGAACAGAAGGGAAAGCAAAATGACAAGACAATATAAGACAAAACATGACACAATGACCCTAAGCATACTGCTAAAGCAACACTCGAGTGGTTTAAAGGGGAAACGTTAAAATGTCTTGGAATTGCCTAGTCAAAGCCCAGACCTCAATCTAATTGGGAATCTGTGGTATGACTTAAAGATTGCTGTACACCAGCAGGAACCAATCCAACTTGAAGGAGTTAGAGCAACTGGTTAGTTGACGTAGTATGTAAAGTCGTGGCCAAAAGTATTGAGAATGACACACATATTAATTTTCACAAAGTCTGCTGCCTCAGGGTCTTTAGATATTTTTTGTCAGGTGTTACTACGGAATACTGAAGTATAATTACAAGCATTTCATAAGTGTCAAAGGCTTTTATTGACAATTACATGAAATTGATGCAAAAAGTCAATATTTGCAGTGTTGACCCTTCTTTTTCAAGACCTCTGCAATCCGCCCTGGCATGCTGTCAATTAACTTCTGGGCCACATCCTGACTGATGGCAGCCCATTCATGCATAATCAATGCCTGGAGTTTGTTAGAATTTTATTTTGTTTGTCCACCCGCTTCTTGAGGATTGACCACAAGTTCTCAATGGGATTAAGGTGTAGGGAGTTTCCTGGCCATGGACCCAAAATGTTGATGTTTTGTTCCCCGAGCCACTTCGTTATCACTTTTGCCTTATGGCAAGGTGCTCCATCATGCTGGAAAAGTTCATCACCAAACTGTTCTTGGAAGGTTGGGAGAAGTTGCTCTCGGATGATGTGTTGGTACCCTTCTTTATTCATGGCTGTGTTCTTAGGCAAAATTGTGAGTGAGTCCACTCCCTTGGCTGAGAAGCAACACCACACATGAATGGTCTCAGGATCCTTTACTGTTGGCATGACACAGGACTGATGGTAGCGCTCACCTTGTCTTCTCCGGACAAGCTTTTTTCCGGATGCCCCAAACAATCGGAAAGGGGATTCATCAGAGAAAATGACTTTACCCCAGTCCTCAGCAGTCCAATCCCTGTACCTTTTGCAGAATATCAGTCTGTCCCTGATGTTTTTCCTGGATGGAAGTGGCATCTTTGCTGCCCTTTTTGACACCAGGCCATCCTCCAAAAGTCTTCGCCTCACTGTGTGTGCAGATGCACTCACATCTGCCTGCTGCCATTCCTGAGCAAGCTCTGTACTGATGGTGCCCCGTTCCTGCAGCTGAATCACTTTACATTTACATTTACATTTAAGTCATTTAGCAGACGCTCTTATCCAGAGCGACTTACTTTAGGAGACAGTCCTGGCGCTTGCTGAACTTTCTTGGGCACCCTGAAGCCTTCTTCACAACAATTGAACCGCTCTCCTTGAAGTTCTTGATGATGCGATAAATGGTTGATTTAGGTGCAATCTTACTGGCAGCAATATCCTTGCCTGTGAAGCCCTTCTTGTGCAAAGCGATGAGGACAGCATGTGTTTCCTTGCAGGTAACAATGGTTGACAGAGGAAGTACAATGATTCCAAGCACCACCCTCCTTTTGAAGCTCCCAGTCTGTTATTCGAACTCAATCAGAATGACAGAGTGATCTCCAGCCTTGTCCTCGTCAACACTCACACCTGTGTTAACGAGATAATCACTGACATAATAATAATAATAATAATAATAATAATAATAATAATAATAATAATAATGACATGTCAGCTGGTCCTTTTGTGGCAGGGCTGAAATGCAGTGGAAATGTTTTTGGGGGATTCAGTTCATTTGCATGGCAAAGAGGGATTTGGCAATTAATTGCAAGTCATCTGATCACTCTTCATAACATTCTGGAGTATATGCAAATTGCCATCATACAAATTGAGGCAGCAGACTTGGTGAAAATTAATATTTGTGTCATTCTCAAAACTTTTGGCCACGACTTTACATGTAACTCAAAAAAGAAAACTTCCCCTTTTCAGGATCCTGTCTTTCTAAGATAATTCATAAAAATCCAAATAACAGATCTTTATTGTAAAGGGTTTAAACACTGTTTCCCATGCTTCTTCAATGAACCATAAACAATTAATGAACATGCACCTATGGAACGGTCATTAAGACACTAACAGCTTACAGACGGTAGGCAATTAAGGTCACAGTTAGGAAAACGTAGGACACTAAAGAGGCCTTTTACTGACTCAGAAAAACACCAAAATAAAGATACCCAGGGTCCCTGCTCATCTGCGTGAACGTGCCTTCGGAATGCTGCAAGGAGGCATGACGACTGCAGATGTGGCCAGGGCAATAAATTGCAATGTCCATACTGTGAGACGCCTAAGACAGCGCTACAGGGAGACAGGACAGACAGCTGATTGTCCTCGCAGTGGCAGACCACGTGTAACAACACCCTCACAGGATGGCAACAACAACTTCCCAAGTTACACCAAGAACGCACAATCCCTCCATCTGTGCTCAGACTGTTCGCAATAGGCTGAGAGAGGCTGGACAAAAGGCTTGTAGGCCTGTTGTAAGGCAGGTCCTCACCAGCCATCACCGGCAACAACGTTGCCTATGGGCACAAATCTACCGTCACTGGACCAGACAGGACTGGCAAAAAGTGCACTTCACTGACGAGTCGCGGTTTTGTCTCACCAAGGAAAATGGCCATTCCCCCCAGAAATGTCCGGGAACTTGCAGGTGCCTTGGTGGAAAAGTGGTGTAACATCTCACAGCAAGAACTGGCAAATCTAATGCAGTCCATGAGGAGGAGACGCAATATTGACTGTTACTTTTTATTTTGACCCTCCCTTTGTTCAGGGACCTATTGTTCCATTTCTGTCACATTTCTGTCTAGTCACATGTCTGTGGAACTTGTTCAGTTTATGTCTCAGTGGTTGATTGCTGTTATTTTCATACAAATATTTGTATGCACAGTGCAGGTGCATTTATACGGAGACTTGATTACACACAGGTGGATTGTATTTATCATCATTAGTCATTTAGGTCAACATTGGATCATTCAGAGATCCTCACTGAACTTCTGGAGAGAGTTTGCTGCACTGAAAGTAAAGGGGCTGAATAATTTTGCATGCCCAATTTTTCAGTTTTTGATTTGTTATAAAAATTTGAAATATCCAATAAATGTCATTCCACTTCATGATTGTGTCCCACTTGTTGTTGATTCTTCACAAACAAATACAGTTTTATATCTTTGTTTGAAGCCTGAAATGTGGCAAAAGGTTGCAAAGTTCAAGGGGGCCGAATACTTTCGCAAGGCACTGTATATATAAAACCAAATACTTTCAGACTTTTACTCAAGTAGTATTTTACTGGGTGACTTTTGCTTGAGTAACTTTATATTAAGGTATCTATACTTTTACTCAAGTATGCCATTTGGGTACTTTTTCCACCACTGGGTATAGATGAAGGTGTCCGTTTTCAAATAAAGGATGTACTGTGAACTCTTAACAATTGTACTGTGTATGCTGCTGTGGGAATTACATCTTTAGACTACTGCTGTATGTAACGTGGAATTTCATTTTCAATGAGCGATTTTCAATCATTACCCTTTTTGTTTGTTTTTCAGGGCATGGGCATTGTTGCCTGTTTGGTATGAGGTCCTGCGCTGGCTTTTCCTGGCTACTCTGATAGCAGCTGTGTGTCTTGTGCACAAATGCAGACCTACACAAGTGTGATTCAACAGTCTCCATGACAACAGAAAGTTTCCTTTGGCAAACTGACCACTTTGTTTTACTCAGTCACAGATATGTACTTTAGCTAACTCTTTGGTCATTGTCGTCATATAACATATAACGTCCTTCAGAGACATTCAAAATATAGAATTGGCTATCTACATCAAGGTAAATAGGTGTATCTACTTACCTATACAAAGGCTAAAGGTAGGATTATATTGTATTTCATATATTTTAAATATATTTTTAAATTGTCTTGACACAAAAGAATAGTTTAAATCTAGGTGCCAGTGAGGATGTGAAGAGTTACAGTTAGCCACAGGAGGGCAGTAATGATTGTGTTATGGAAGTTTGAAACATCACATGTTCAATATGGTTTACATTATGAAAGGACCTTAAGTGACATCATGTAATCCTAAAATAAACATTTGCATTTCTTATCATAATGACACAATCATCTAATCTAATATTAATCTACTAATATTGTTTTTTACAGGGAGACGGGAGTTTTTTAAAAATGTATTTACCTGAGACAGATACTAATTCCCTACCCAACAGCCACCAGATCCTGTCTGGTCTGCAGGGGGGGATGTGTTATTTTATCATATATTTTAGCGGCAAAATACATAGTCTTGTTCATACATTTCCACATCAATTATTTGTCTTAGTGTAGGCCTATTCATTTGCCTGTATTGATCATCTGTAATGAATTCTCAGGAAGAAAAGGGTGTAGTGTCACACGCAGAACGCAGCAGGTGTTTATTTCACCTTTGCAGAAGGCAGGAACCGTGGTCACAGGCAGGCAATGGTCATACACAGGTAGGCAAACAGGCAGGTGAATCAAATCTAGGACTGAAGGCTATAACTGGTTCTCACAAACAACCTGGGAAAAGGCTTAGTAGAGTCAAAACGAACAATACCTTAAAGGCACAAACAGAAAGAACTGAATTACATAAGGAGCTGATGAGACCAGGTGAGTAACTAACACAGGTGAAATCAATGAACAAAAATTAAAGACAGGGCTACATTCAAGAACACGAAGAAACAGGGCTACGCTCAAGAACACAACGAAACAGAACACAAGGTTGACTAAGGAAATACAGAACCTTATATCTAAACCATATCTATTGTGACTGTAAAACAGGAAGTCTCCTCACCTACTGTGAATGATATTATAAAATAAACAAATGTTGCTTTATGAGTCAGGTGACTTTCATTGCATTTCTCAGGAATTCATAATGCGTATGTTCTTCCTGTGATTGATTAACTTGTCCGATGACTTTCTCGATCAAGCTTTTATTGCCCTGTATAAAAGTCTTATCTATGTTCGTCAGAGACACCGATAATATTTTCCATCAAGACAAAGCCAGAGAAAAGTAAATGGAACTGAAAGAGCTTAAGTCAAAATGACAATTTATGAAATGATCTGTAAGGGCTAAGTTATTACAATTTAGTTTGTTACAACGGAAAAATACTGAGTTGTGTGTGACGTGGTGATGAGATTAGGATCCATTTCCAATTCCATGATGATTGTTATTCTATCCTTCCCAGGAACTCTGTCATACAATAAGACATTATATTCTATCCTTCCCAAGGACTCATACAATGAGACATGGTCACAGCATGAGAATTTGTTTTCAATGTCGACACTCAAAAGAAAGGAAAGCCAAACCCTCTAGACGTTGCCCAGAAATGACAAACCACTTCCAGTTGCCGCCCATTCTTAAAACTCATAACCTCAACATAAGTTTTCCATAGTGGTGTCTAGTGTGTGATAGATGGTTGAATACTGTATATTAACATATCAGATGTAAACCTGTTGGTAAAATATTCTGTAAGGAATGTCTTTGCTGTAACTGTTTTAAGAACATGTTTGGATATAGCAAAACTGTTCACGAGGAAGGAAGTGGTGACAATATTGTGTTAACCACAAAAAGACGAGACTATTTGCAGTATCTTACTTCTTGGAAACATGCCTAATAGATGCAAATACTTTCCCCAGGCAGTTGGAAGCATATCTATATCTTGGACAGATTGTGTCAGTGCAAAAAGGAGTGTCAGGAAATGGTGAAATGTTCTGTTACTCAGCATGAGTCAAACTGAGGATTGTTCTACACACCACGTTCACTTGTGTTTTTAAATACCAAAGTGGTGATCATACATTATTTTACAATGGTGCCACTTTGTGGCTCAGCATTCCAATCCTTCAGTTCATTTTGAGATGACCTGGACTGTTCTTACCTGGTAGAAGGAAGATGTGTACTAATTTCTTAATGATTGGATCACTATCGGATCTGAGCATCTGGCATCAATAGCTGGCATAGTGTTCATTAATTGTTTAACTATCACAGAACAACGCTTAGATGCTGTTTGCTGGATGACAGACAATGTTCTAAAAGTATGTAGGCCTAGGCCTCATGCATACAGTGCCTTGCGAAAGTATTCACCCCCTTGGCATTTTTCATATTTTGTTGCCTTACAACCTGGAATTAAAATGGATTTTTGGGGGGGGTTGTGTCATCTGATTTACACAACATGCCTACCACATTGAAGATGCAAAATATTTTTTACTGTGAAACAAACAAGAAATAAGACAAAAAAACAGACAAAATCCCCAGAAAACTTGAGCTTGCATAACTATTCACCCCCCCAAAGTCAATACTTTGTAGGGCCACCTTTTGCAGCAATTACAGCTGCAAGTCTCTTAGGATATGTCTCTATAAGCTTGGCACATCTAGCCACTGGGATTTATGCCCACTTTTCAAGGCAAAACTGCTACAGCTCCTTCAAGTTGGATGGGTTCCTGCTAGTGTACAGCAATTTTTAAGTCATACCACAGATTATCAATTGGATTGAGGTCTGGGCTTTGACTCGGCCATTCCAAGAAATGTAAAATGTTTCCCCTTAAACAACTCAAGTGTTGCTTTAGCAGTATGCTTAGGGTCATTGTCCTGCTGGAAGGTGAACCTCCGTCTCAGTCTCAAGTCTCAAGACTGAAACATGTTTCCCCTCAAGAATTTCCCTGTATTTAGCGCCATCCATCATTCCTTCAATTCTGACCAGTTTCCCAGACCCTGGTGATGAAAAATATCCCCACAGCATGATGCTGCCACCACCATGCTTCACTGTGGGGATAGTATTCTCTAGGTGATGAGAGGTGTTGGGTTTGTGCCAGACATAGCGTTTTCCTTGATGGCCAAAAAAACTCAATTCTCATCTGACCAGAGTACTTTCTTCCATATGTTTGGGGAGTCTCCCACCGCCCTGACAATCACTTCTATTTGTGTTTTTATGTGCTATACCTTTTTGTGCCCACTGCCCTTTCTCCCCAAATCGAAATGGGCACCAGCATCTCAGTGCAAGAGGTGTCACTGTAGTCCCTGGTTCGAATCCAGGCTGCATCACATCCGGCCGTGATTAGGAGTCCCCTAGGACGGTGCACAATTGGCCCAGCGTTGTCCGGATTCTGCCATCGTTGTAAATAAGATTTTGTTCTTAACTGACTTGCCTTATTAAATAATGGTTCCATTTAAAAATATATATATATAAAAAAATGAATTGCTTGCTTACTGTCTCTTTATTAAGGACACGGCCCCTTGCTCCTGAAAGGGAGGAGCAATGCCCTAAAACACAGGTGTAACACAAACGTCATGTTGCTAGCCAGGCAGACATCGTTTCTATGTGAAGAAAGCCTACAGACCATTTGAACAATAAGGTAAGATTTTTCCAAATAACGCTGATAATTATTGTAAATGATTATAGAAAGTGCCATGTACGCAAACACGGTAGCTAGACGATTCAGCTACAATTTGCCCGGCGGTCCTACCCCTTTCATAGACGCGACCTACCTTTATTGGTTTTTGATTAAGGTATATTCAAAGACAGTACAGTATGTGGTATCTTCTTCCCAGACGTTCGATGTGATCGTTTGCGGTACCGTTTTTAAAACATAAGGAACGTAGCTATCCAAAGTGGGCATTTAATTTGATTCTTTACATAAATCTACGACAGTTTCTTTAGTATTATGTTACTTTTCTTATGGTATGTATTCATGTATTCATTTGTGAACGTCAATCATCCGTTTCGTACAATATTTGCAATTGGTACAGTATTTTTTTTTTTGCGAAACATATGTTACAAATTCCCATTTGTTGTGGCTAACGTTAGTTAGTTTGGTGGTTAATGCTAGTGTTAGCTAGTTTTCGGGATTAGAGGAAGGGTTATCCAACATACTAAGTAGTTGCGAAGCTGCGGAAGTTGTCCATGATGAGATTCGAACACGCAACACGCTTGCCTTAAGCAACCTTCTATCATATGTAATCATACCAATCGTAACATATTTATTATTTCTAGCTGTCATGAAAGATGGTCCAGACTGGTCTCAGACTAGACGTAACATAGTATAATCAAGGACACCCAGGGTCGTTACAATACTCATTTGAGTGTCCTTGATTATACTAACGACCCTGGGTTTATAAGGGCGGAAATCAACTCTGTCGCATATAAACCAGGGCCATTACAATATTAATTTGAGTGTCCTTGATTATACTATGTTACGTCTAGTCTGAGACCAGTCTGAACTGTATTTCATGACAGCTAGAAATAATAAAAAGGTTCAATTACTACACACCTTTTAACAGGGTCAGAGTTCCCACACGAACATATCTCCATTTTACAGCATGTGTTTACAAAAAAAGGGTAATTAGCGTTCTAGCATTCTCTTAATGTCTGTGTTGTAACTGAAAAAAATGCTGTCGGCTGCAAATGTTATAAAGCAAGTTAAAACTAAGTGTATATTTTGCATTTGTAATATGAAAGTAAAGGACTTAATGTTTTTAGAACCGTAACGTTATCGCAGTTTAGAATCGATTCACATTTTGTAGTATTTGGATGTTTTGGAAATAACATGCAAAGTCCTTGACAAGTTCACAATTTTACAACTGTTAGATGGTTCCTTACCCTGCGAAAATGTCTATGGACCAGGAGAAACTGTAATTCGTGGTACAATTGTTTTTAAACCACCATTACAAACGTTAGCAACTGCTAGCTAAAATCAATAGAAGTGATCATGAGAAACATGTCAATCACCTAAAATCAACTCTCTATATTTGGTTTGATGGACCTTTTTTTTAAGGTGATTTGGCCATAACACAACATGCTCACATGCCCTCCATCACTTCCATTGATTTTTATCTAGGGTTGGCTGAAGTTAGCTGAAGTTTGTAATGGCTGTATAAAGAACTAAACCATGGATTCGTTTCTCCTGGCCCATAGACTACTTTCAGGGTGAGGAGTCATCTAACATCAAGCTTTAAAATAGCGAACTACTCCTTTAAGCAGTAAAGGCTTTAATGAATAACTGTAGGCTCCTTATGAGTACATTCTTGGGCTAGCTAGGTCCCAGAGTCCAGTAACGTTCGTTAACATTTGGCAAACCTTATTGTGAGTGATATGTGTATTTCCCTGCCAACAGTGTGATTAAGGCAAGTGGATATTTAGCTAGCCGATCAAACGCTACAATTTAAAATAGAGTTGAGTGGCGACAAATGTGGGTGGACTGAAACTCCGACGTCACATATAATCATGCGTGCTATTATTTGGGTGCTGAAATCTGTCGTTTTTGATAACTTCAATTTGCGACGCCAGAGCTCGTATCGGCACGCTAGACGCTGCTCGGCTCCATCATAAATCGTTGAGTTTAGTCGGCTAGTGGATATTGTGAGAAGTTGATCCGCTTAGGTGGGCATCTGGCAAAACGAACAGTACAGAACAAGCAAACCAGGAAATTGTGTGCTGCTTGTTACAGAAAAGACGTCATGCAGCCCTCTAACGTCTGTTGGTCCTTGACGATATGGATGGTCCAGCTGGCCTTGATTGTTCTCACTGTTCAAGGTGGGGTCATTTCTGTATAGAATCAGAATCCTATTTCTTTGTATCTCCCTCTTTCTACAGATGGTAGTTTGTCGCTTACACTACTACAGTTTGTGGGTTGACATGAAAGTGTTGTCTCCTGTATTTGTTCACCTTGGTCATTAACATGAACTAAATTTTGTCTCCACCTCTTTCAGCTCAAAACTGTACCAAACCCATAGGAGGGCCAAACATGGTTTTGTCAGATGCCTTCATCACGCAAGAGACATTTGTAGATGGCGCAAAAGTCACTTTTCAGTGTGCAATTGGATATGCCAGTACAGGACGGTCTCCGCCAGTCACCTGTACTGCTGGCGTGTGGAGTGAAGTGAAACTGAAATGCGAAAGTAATATACTCGTCATTTATTTTTGTTCTGAAAAGTTGTGCCATATTCTTGTAAATATTTCCAGTTTTTACTTACCCACTCAACTTGATATATTCATTGCCCATCCTTAAATCTAATTGAAATGCTAGCCTGGATTTCAGACCTGTTTGGTGCTAACATTCAACTCTTTCTCACTCTGTCATTTTGAAAGTCTGACTGGTTTTCTCTATGGTTGTTTCAGGGAAGTCGTGTGGCAGCCCAGGAGAAGTGACGAACGGCCAGTTTAATACCGCTGAGGGGGTCTTGTTTGGAGACCAGGTAGTTGCTACCTGTAATACTGGGTCAGTGCTTTCTTGAGACTTAGATATGTAATTACATTTGTATTTTTTTTTGAATTAACATGTCAACATTTTCACAAAGCTGTTCATTTGTTGGCCTAATTTAGTGATTTTTCCAAATAGGCCTTAATCAAACTTCCCCTCCCTAAAAGCTAAACAAAAAGTCATTCAATTTCAGGTGTATTATCTGTTATTACTATTTTGATCAGAGCTGTGAACAGTCTCTGTTGTAACCCTTACTGTCCTGAAAGCAAAGTTGTAAAAAGTGTCTCGTATTGTCTAATCTTTCTATATTTCAGCTATGTGCTTGTGGGCAGCGGTGTAAGGACCTGTATGGATGGAGGCTGGGATGGCAGAGTTCCTGTATGTGAAGGTTGGTAATCTGAAGGAGCATATCAAGTGCAAATATCATTAACAGTTCTGTGCATGTGCCTGAATGATCTCTTCATAACTGCTGTTGTGCTCTAATCTGCAGTGGTGAAGTGTGGAAAGCCCCCAAACATTGTCAACGGTGGGCCTGTTGTCTCACCTGATGATACGTATGACTATGGAAGTGTCGTGCCATATGACTGTGAGAAGGATTACACTCTGGTTGGAGCTAAATCCATAACCTGCAGTGAGAATGGAGAATTCCAGCCAGCTCCACCTGAGTGTAAAAGTATGTTGAAAGCTTCCCTTTTCCCCTGTTTTTATAAGTATGATTGTTAACAAAACAATAATGAACTGCTTACACCAGGGGTGTTAAACTCACACCATGGAGGGCCTAGTGTCTACTGGTTTCTCCTTTCAATTAAGATGAGCAGATGAGGGGGAGGTCCTTACTAACTAGTGACCTTAATTCATCAATCAAGTACAAGGGAGGAGAACCCGCAGACATTCACCACTCCCTAGCATTCTCCTCGCCATTGTCCAGTCTCTTGACAACAAGGTTGATGAAATCCGAGCAAGGGTAGCATTCCAGAGGGACATCAGAGACTGTAACGTTCTTTGCTTCACGGAAACATGGCTCACTGGAGAGACGCTATCAGAGACAGTGCAGCCAGCTGGTTTCTCCACGCATCGCGCCGACAGAAACAAACATCTTTCTGGTAAGAAGAGGGGCGGGGGTGTATGCTTTATGGTTAACGGGACGTGGTGTGGCCAAAACAACATACAGGAACTCAAGTCCTTCTGTTCACCTGATTTAGAATTCCTCACAATCAAATGTAGACCGCATTATCTACCAAGGGAATTCTCTTCGCTTATAATCACAGCCGTATATATTCCCCCCCCAAGCAGACACATCGATGGCTCTGAACGAACTTTATTTGACTCTTTGCAAACTGGAATCCATTTATCTGGAGGCTGCATTCATTGTAGCTGGGGATTTTAACAAGGCTAATCTGAAAACAAGACTCCCTAAATTTAATCAGCATATCGATTGCGCAACCAGGGCGGGAAAAATCTTGGATCATTGCTATTCCAATTTCCGCGACGCATTTAAGGCCCTGCCCCGCCATCCTTTCGGAAAAGCTGACCACGACTCCATTTTGTTGATCCCTGCCTACAGACAGAAACTAAAACAAGAAGCTCCCGCGCTGAGGTCTGTTCAACGCTCCCGCGCTGAAGTCTGTTCAACGCTGGTCCGACCAATCTGATTCCACACTCAAAGACTGCTTCCATCACGTGGACTGGGATATGTTCCGTATTGCGTCAGACGACAACATTGGCGAATACGCTGATTCTGTGTGAGAGTTCATTAGAATGTGCGTTGAAGATGTCGTTCCCATAGCAACGATTAAAACATTCCCAAACCAGAAACCGTGGATTGATGCCCTGCCCTGTGCAACTGGGTACTGGACTTCCTGATGGGCCGCCCCCAGGTGGTGAGGGTAGGCAACAACATCTCCACCCCACTGATCCTCAACACTGGGGCCCCACAAGGGTGCGTTCTGAGCCCTCTCCTGTACTCCCTGTTCACCCACGACTGCGTGGCCACGCACGCCTCCAACTCAATCATCAAGTTGCGGATGACACAACAGTGGTAGGCTTGATTAGCAACAACGACGAGACGGATGACAGTAGTGGAGATGGAACAGTAGTGGAGAGGGTAGTAAGTTTTAAGTTCCTCTGCATACACATCACAGACAAACTGAATTGGTCCACTCACACAGACCGCATCGTGAAGAAGGCGCAGCAGCGCCTCTTCAACCTCAGGAGGCTGAAGAAATTTGGCTTGTCACCAAAAGCACTCACAAACTTCTACAGATGCACAATCGAGAGCATCCTGTCGGGCTGTATCACCGCCTGGTACGGCAACTGCTCCGCCCACAACCGTAAGGCTCTCCAGAGGGTAGTGAGGTCTGCACAACGCATCACCGGGGGCAAACTACCTGCCCTCCAGGACCCCTACACCACCCGACGTTACAGGAAGGCCATAAAGATCATCAAGGACATCAACCACCCGACCCACTGCCTGTTCACCCCGCTATCATCCAGAAGGCGAGGTCAGTACAGGTGCATCAAAGCTGGGACCGAGAGACTGAAAAAGAGCTTCTATCTCAAGGCCATCAGACTGTTAAACAGCCACCACTAACATTGAGTGGCTGCTGCCAACACACTGACACTGACTCAACTCCAGCCACTTTAATAATGGGAATTGATGGGAAATTATGTAAAATATATCACTAGCCACTTGAAACAATGCTACCTAATAAAATGTTTACATACCCTACATTATTCATCTCATATGTATACGTATATACTGTACTCTATCATCTACTGCATCCTTATGTAATACATGTATCACTAGCCACTTTAACTATGCCACTTTGTTTACATTCTCATCTCATATGTATATACTGCACTCAATACCATCTACTGTATCTTGCCTATGCCGCTCTGTACCATCACTCATTCATATATCTTTATGTACATATTCTTTATACCCTTACACAAGTGTCTATAAGGTAGTAGTTGTGGAATTGTTAGTTAGATTACTTGTTGGTTATTACTGCATTGTCGGAACTAGAAGCACAAGCATTTCGCTACACTCACACTAACATCTGCTAACCATGTGTATGTGACAAATAAAATTTGATTTCCCATGGAATGAGTTTGACACAAGTTGCTTACCCTGTAAAATCTATTTGTTCTTCCACTTTTTTCCTCCACCACACAGTCATGATCAAGTTCCAGATGACCTCCTCTGAAAGATACATGTGTAAATATCACAGTATCTAGATTAATAAAATCAAACATTATCACAGATGTGCATGACAGGCAAGCAGTCTAAAGCATGTTTAATGTGTAGGCCTAATCTAATAATCATGATGCAACATTAAGCTCAGAGGAAGTAGGTTTCAATAGAATCTACCCTATTTATTTGATAGATAATGATGCATTATTCATAAATGGGTGATTATAACAACATTGTTTATTTCTTCAAGTCGTCTAAAACCAATAAATAATATACTTTTGTCATGTTGTTCACCTCAAAACAGCAGCTAATGACACATGTTTGTTTACGTCTGCAGTGGTGTCATGTCCTAATCCTGTTGTTGAGAATGGTGTTCGGATTGACGGCCGTCCCCCCTATACGTACATGTCCTTTGTGAAGTATATGTGTAATGCTGGATATGAGATGGAGGGACAAGCCAGTCTGACCTGTGAAATAGAAGGCTGGTCAGCTCCTTACCCAACATGCAAAGGTAAGACTGATTTCACTGTTTATTTAACACACTTTAGCCTAATATTTTAGCTCAGATATTTTGCATCATTTGGTGTTTATGACGGAAATACCAATGTGTCAGCAAACTGTCTTTTTTTAAATGGAATTGACCTCTACTCATATAAACACATTGAGGTGTTTTTGATAAGAAAAGATGGTACATGTGTTAGTGTTCATGGTAGTTGTTGTTTTTCTCCATATGCATGCCTGTGCATCTCAACCTCTGGCATTTATTTTCCCTTTTTGCACTTTCTTTGTGATGGACTAGCTATTGGGTCCAACACCGTTCTACTCCTTGGACCACACTGGCTCATTAAAGCATTTAAGAGATCATAACAGTAAAGTGTTATGACAGACCGGACAAGAATAGTTAGTGGCCTAATTACAGTTGAAGTTGGAAGTTTACATACACTTAGGTTGGAGTCATTAAAACACGTTTTCAACCACTCCACAAATTTCTTGTTAACAAACTATAGTTTTGGCCAGTCGGTTAGGACATCTACTTTATGCATGACCCAATTCTTCCAACTATTGTTTTCAGGTTATTTCACTTATATTTCACTGTATCACAATCCCAGTGGGTCAGAACTTTACATGCACTAAGTTGCTGTGCCTATAAACAGCTTGGAAAATTCTAGAAGATTGTGTTGTGGCTTTAGAAGCTTTTGATAGGCTAATTGACATCATTTGAGTCAGTTGGAGGTGTACCTGTGGATGTATTTCAAGGCCTACCTTCAAACTCAGTGCCTCTGTGCGTGACATAATGGGAAAATCAAAAGAAATCAGCCACGACCTCAGGGGGGAAAAAGAAATGTAGGCCACAAGTCCGGTTCATCCTTGGGAGCAATTTCCAAACGCCTGAACGTACCACATTCATCTGTACAAACAATAGTACGCAAGTATAAACACCATGGGACCATGCAGCCCTCATACCGCTCAGGAAGGAGACGCGTTCTGTCTCATATAGATGATTGTACTTTGGTGCAAAACGTGCAAATCAATCCCAGAACAACAGCAAAGGACCTTGTGAAGATGCCAGAGGAAACGAGTACAAAAGTATCTATATCCACAGTAAAGAGTCCTATACTGACATAACCTAAAAGTCCGCTTTGCAAGGAAGAAGTCAGTGCTCCAAAACCACCATTAAAAAAAAGGGGACATGGGGACAAAGATTGTACTTTTTGGAGAAATGTCCTCTGGTCTGATGAAACAAAAATAGAACTGTTTGGCCATAATGACCATCGTTATGTTTGGAGGAAAAAGGGGGAGGCTTACAAGCCAAAGAACACCATCCTAACTGTGAAGAACGGGGGTGGCAGCATCATCTTGTGGGGGTGCATTGCTGCAGGAGGGACTGGTGAACTTCACAAAATAGATGGCATCACGAGGAGGAAAATTATGTAGATATGTTGATTCAACATCTCAAGACATCAGTCAGGAAGTTAAAGCTTGGTCGTAAATGGGTCTTCAATGGACAATAACCCCAAGCATACTTCCAAAGATGTGGCAAAATGGCTTAAGGACAACAAAGTCAAGGTGTTACAGTGGCCATCACAAAGCCCTGACCTCAATCCTATAGAAAATGTGTGGGCTGAACTGAAAAAGTGTGTGCGAGCAGAGACCTACAAACCTGACTCAGTTACAAAAGCTCTGTCAGGAGGATTGGGCCAATATTCACCCAACATAATTCACTCTCCTATTATCCTGATACTTCACATTCTTAAAATAAAGTGGTGATCCTATCACGGAATCCAATCCGGCTGCACGCGTGCGCCATCGTGCATAAATGCATTTTGCCCCCACCCCACATCAATCGTGATTCTGATGTGCAGGTTAAAATATATCGAAACAAACTCTGAACCAATTATATTCATTTGGGGACAGGTCAAAAAACATTAAATATTTATGGCAATTTAGATGGCTAGCTTGCACTTGCTAGCAAATTTGTCCTATTTAGCTAGCTTGCTGTTGCTAGCTAATTTGTCCTGGGATATAAACATTTAGTTATTTTACCTGAAATGCACAAGTTCCTCTACTCCGCCAATTAATCTACACATAACGATCAACCGACTCGTTTCTAGTCATTTCTCCTCCTTCCAGGCTTTTTTTCCCTTGACTTTATATTGTGATTGGCAACTTTAATACATTCTGTTCATTACCGCCACTGACCTCGTTCGTCTTTCAGTCACCCATGTGGGTATAACCAATGAGATGGCACATGTCATCTGCTTCTATAAACCAATGTGGAGATGGAAGATGCAGGATTTGCAGAGCGATCTGCGTCACAAATAGAACTGACTTCTGTTTTAGGCCTTGGCAACGCAGATGCTCGTTGGCGCGCGCATAATTATTGAATAATATAGATTTCTACATTTATTTTGCAGCGCATGTGACAAGCTTGTGTAGTCAGCCTGTAAGACTGTCTCCTGTATTTGTTCACCTTGGTCATTAACATGAACTACATTTTGTCTCCACCTCTTTCAGCTAAAAACTGTACCAAACCTATAGGAGGGCCAAACATGGTTTTGTCAGATGCCTTCATCACGCAAGAGACATTTGTAGATGGCGCAAATGTCACTTTTCAGTGTGCAATTGGATATGCCAGTACAGGATGGTCTCCGTCAGTCATCTGTACTGCTGGCGTGTGGAGTGAAGTGAAACTGAAATGCGAAAGTAATATACTCGTCATTTATTTTTGTTCTGAAAAGTTGTGCCATATTCTTGTAAATATTTCCAGTTTTTACTTACCCACTCAACTTGATATATTCATTGCCCATCCTTAAATCTAATTGAAATGCTAGCCTGGATTTCAGACCTGTTTGGTGCTAACATTCAACTCTTTCTCACTCTGTCATTTTGAAAGTCTGACTGGTTTTCTCTATGGTTGTTTCAGGGAAGTCGTGTGGCAGCCCAGGAGAAGTGACGAACGGCCAGTTTAATATCTCTGAGGGGGTCTTGTTTGGAGACCAGGTAGTTGCTACCTGTAATACTGGGTCAGTGCTTTCTTGAGTCTTAGATGTTATTAATTGTTTTTTATTTTTTAGAATTAACATGTCAACATTTTCACAAAGCTGTTCATTTGTTGGCCTAATTTAGTGATTTTTCCAAATAGGCCTTAATCAAACTTCCCCTCCCTAAAAGCTAAACAAAAAGTAATTCAATTTCAGGCGTATTATCTGTTATTACTATTTTGATCAGAGCTGTGAACAGTCTCTGTTTTAACCCTTACTGTCCTTAAAGCAAAGTTGTAAAGTGTCTCGTATTGTCTAATCTTTCTATATTTCAGCTATGTGCTTGTGGGCAGCGGTGTAAGGACCTGTATGGATGGAGGCTGGGATGGCAGAGTTCCTGTATGTGAAGGTTGGTAATCTGAAGGAGCATATCAAGTGCAAATATCATTAACAGTTCTGTGCATGTGCCTGAATCAACTCTTCATAACTGCTGTTGTGCTCTAATCTGCAGTGGTGAAGTGTGGAAAGCCCCCAAACATTGTCAACGGTGGGCCTGTTGTCTCACCTGATGATACGTATAACTATGGAAGTGTCGTGCCATATGACTGTGAGAAGAATTACACTCTGGTTGGAGCTAAATCCATAACCTGCAGTGAGAATGGAGAATTCCAGCCAGCTCCACCTGAGTGTAAAAGTATGTTGAAAGCTTCCCTTTTCCCCTGTTTTTATAAGTATGATTGTTAACAAAACAATAATGAACTGCTTACACCAGGGGTGTTAAACCCACACCATGGAGGGCCTAGTGTCTACTGGTTTCTCCTTTCAATTAAGATGAGCAGATGAGGGGGAGTTCCTTACTAACTAGTGACCTTAATTCATCAATCAAGTACAAGGGAGGAGAACCCGCAGACATTCAGCCCCCCATGGAATGAGTTTGACACAAGTTGCTTACCCTGTAAAATCTATTTGTTCTTCCACTTTTTTCCTCCACCACACAGTCATGATCAAGTTCCAGATGACCTCCTCTGAAAGATACATGTGTAAATATCACAGTATCTAGATTAATAAAATCAAACATTATCACAGATGTGCGTGAGACAGGCAAGCAGTCTAAAGCATGTTTAATGTGTAGGCCTAATCTAATAATCATGATGCAACATTAAGCTCAGAGGAAGTAGGTTTCAATAGAATCTACCCTATTTATTTGATAGATAATGATGCATTATTCATAAATGGGTGATTATAACAACATTGTTTATTGCTTCAAGTCGTCTAAAACCAATAAATAATATACTTTTGTCATGTTGTTCACCTCAAAACAGCAGCTAATGACACATGTTTGTTTACGTCTGCAGTGGTGTCATGTCCTAATCCTGTTGTTGAGAATGGTGTTCGGATTGACGGCCGTCCCCCCTATACGTACATGTCCTTTGTGAAGTATATGTGTAATGCTGGATATGAGATGGAGGGACAAGCCAGTCTGACCTGTGAAATAGAAGGCTGGTCAGCTCCTTACCCAACATGCAAAGGTAAGACTGATTTCACTGTTTATTTAACACACTTTAGCCTAATATTTTAGCTCAGATATTTTGCATCATTTGGTGTTTATGACGGAAATACCAATGTGTCAGCAAACTGTCTTTTTTTAAATGGAATTGACCTCTACTCATATAAACACATTGAGGTGTTTTTGATAAGAAAAGATGGTACATGTGTTAGTGTTCATGGTAGTTGTTGTTTTTCTCCATATGCATGCCTGTGCATCGCAAGCTCTGGTATTTATTTTCCCTTTTTGCACTTTCTTTGTGATGGACTAGCTATTGGGTCCAACACCGTTCTACTTCTTGGACCACACTGGCTCATTAAAGCATTTAAGAGATCATAACAGTAAAGTGTTATGACAGACCGGACAAGAATAGTTAGTGGCCTAATTACAGTTGAAGTTGGAAGTTTACATACACTTAGGTTGGAGTCATTAAAACACGTTTTCAACCACTCCACAAATTTCTTGTTAACAAACTATAGTTTTGGCCAGTCGGTTAGGACATATACTTTGTGCATGACCCTATTCTTCCAACTATTGTTTTCAGATTATTTCACTTATAATTCACTGTATCACAATCCCAGTGGGTCAGAACTTTACATGTGCTAAGTTTACTCTGCCATGTCAATTGGATGTGTACCTGTGGCTGTATTTCAAGGCCTACCTTCAAACTCAGTGCCTCTTTGCTTGACATCATGTGAAAATCAAAAGAAATCAGCCAAGACCTCAGAAAAAAAATGTAGACCACAAGTATGGTTCATCCTTGGGAGCAATTTCCAAACACCACGTTCATCTGTACAAACAATAGTAAGCAAGTATAAACACCATAGCCGCGCAGCCGTTATACCGCTCAGGAAGGAGACGCCTTCTGTCTCATATAGATTATTGTACAAATCAATCCCAGAACAACAGCAAAGGACCTTGTGAAGATTCCAGAGGAAACGAGTACAAGTATCTATATCCACAGTAATGAGTCCTATACTGACATAACCTAAAAGTCCGCTTTGCAAGGAAGAAGTCAGTGCTCCAAAACCACCATTAAAAAAAGGGGACATGGGGACAAAGATTGTATTTTTGGAGAAATGTCCTCTGGTCTGATGAAACAAAAATAGAACTGTTTGGCCATAATGACCATCGTTATGGAGGAGAAAGCTGAGGCTTGCAAGCTGAACACCATACCAACCGTGAAGCACGGGGGTGGCAGCATCATGTTGTGGGGGTGCTTGCTGCAGGAGGGACTGGTGAACTTCACAAAATAGATGGCAGCATGAGGAGGAAAATTGTGGATATATTGAAGCAACATCTCAAGATATCAGTCAAGAAGTTAAAGCTTGGTCGCAAATGGGTCTTCAATGGACAATAAACCCAAGCATACTTCCAAAGTTGTGGCAAAATGGTTTAAGGACAACAAAGTCAAGGTATTACAGTGGCCATCACAAAGCCCTGAACTCAATCCCATAGAAAATTTGTGGGCAGAACTGAAAAAGCATGTGCGAGCAAGGAGGCCTACAAACCTGACTAATTTACACCAGCTCTGTCAGGAGGAATGAACCAAAATTCACCCAACTTATTGTGGGAAGCTTGTGGAAGGCTGCCTGACTCATTTGACCCAAGTTAAACCATTTAAATGCAATGCTACCAAATACTAATTGAGTGTATATAAACTTTTGACCCACTGGGAATGTGATGAAAGAAATAATATCTGAAATACATAATTCACTCTCCTATTATCCGGACACTTCACATTCTTAAAATAAAGTGGTGATCCTAATAAAGTGGTGACCTAATAAAGTGGTGACCTATCACTTAATCCAATCCGGCTGCACGCATACGCGATCGTGCATAAATGCATTTTGACTTCTATTTTAGGCTTTGGCAACGCAGATGCTGGTTGGCGCGCGCATAATAATTGAATAATATAGATTTCTAACTTTATTTGCAGCGCATGCGACACAAGCGGTGGTCAGCCTGTATGACAGGAAATTTTTACTCTGATTTTAAATGTCAGAAATTGTGAACCTGAGTTTAAATGTATTTGGCTAAGGTATATGTTAACTTCTGACTTCAACTGTATATGTAATGTCTTTATAGCCCTTTTGACTACAACAAACCCCACTACTGTGGCTACTACAAAGATGTCCACAGTAAGAGCGTTTTGATAATGCTTGGCACAATCCTAATCTGTTTGTTTTTTTATATATATAAAAATCGCTTACTTTGTTTATTAGGTACCACCCAGTCACGAAAAGGATCGTTCCTATAGATAGTGAGTCACGTGGCTTGCTATATAAAGCAGGTATCGAGGCATTCGGTTACTGTTCGATTGAACATTTAGAATGGGTAAAACGAGTGACCAATGCGACTGAGCGTGGTATGATCGTCAGTGCCAGGTGCGCCGGATCCAGTATCTAAGAAACGGTAGCCGGGCTTCTCCCGCACTAGGCTTTTCACGCACAACAGTGTCTAGGGTTTATCAAGAATGGTGCTACGTGCAAAAAAACATCCAGTCTGAGGCTTTTGAATGACATTAACACCAAGTTAATGTCAGTCTCTAGCTGAGGTAAAGAATCGTCATTTGTTCTGTGTGGTATACACAGCCTAGTATGCTCACTAAATTCCCCTAGTTTTTTGTCTAAACTTCCATTGACACTTGAATTATACATTCAAATGTAATCTGGACGGCATCCAGTGTTAGTTTATGGTGTATTTTCTCCAGACTCTCCTTCACCTGAAACAAAGGATTGATTGTGATCTGAATATATGTAACAATGTACCTGTCAAGTGGTCATGGAGAAAATCTTAACCCATATCAAATGCATGAAGTAATCCTCACTCTGTCCTCACAAACAGCTGAATCCTACCTTGAGCTATGTGAGCTCATGGCCTCAAACACGGAAATAAAGTGTTGAATTGTAACACTAGTTTCTTCACCAGCATGCCAAGCCACTAACACCACCTCATTCTTTCACTACATTATTTGATTTGTTTTATCCAACATCCATATTCTGTATTAGTAATTGTTAAATCTGTGTGTTCTCTGTCCCTTTTATGTAACCGATCGTGTACCTGACGCCACTCATACAACCCCAGACACCAACAGTAAGCGATCACCCAGTTGCTATTCATCTTTTTGTTGTAGCTATATCATTTTCTCTTTGATTCCAAGTCGTATTTTGGTGATTTCAGCTTCACTGCAAATTCATGTCACCTTCCTTCTGTTTGTTTATTGACAGACAATGCTGGGAAAATAGTAGGCAGTGTTGGTGTACTTGGTAAGTTTCAGCAGATTCTTTTAAAGTTATAAAACATTTTTTTTATGACGAGCAATGTGGATAACAATATCAGTCAAGGAAGAGACTATAGTCTATTACAGTCCAACATCAGAGGTCCCAGACGTGCTTAATGGGATTGAGATCCTGGCTCTTTGCTGTCTGTGGCAGAACACTGACATTCCTGGATTGCAGGAAATCACGCACAGAACGAGCAGTATAGCTGGTGGTTACTGGCCCAACGCTCTTAACTGCTAGTCTACTTGCCGGGGAAGTCGCTCAGGTGGTGAGCATTGGGCAAAGCTGGTGGTTTTGTGAGGGCTTGGCTACTTGGTCATCTAGAAATAGTCATGATTAATAGAGTTTTTGTGTTACAGCTCTCGGTGGCTACTCAGGAAATGTGGCCACTAAAAACTCCGACAGCGTTTATGAGCATACATTTTGATTTAATTTGAGATAATAAGGAAAGATGGGTGATTGAGAATTAATTAGAATAATGCAAAATGTTTAGTTGGAATGGTGAGCATGACTTTTTGAACCTTGAACTGAAACATAATGATCTCAAACTTGGCTTCAAGCTGACATGTTGTGGCAGCTGTTCAGTGATATGTGTCAAAGTCCATAAGATTTATCCAGTTTGTGCTCCACAGGTCCACGTTGGTTTTATATAAAATAAAAAAAAGCTGGGCAGATGGTTATTATCAGTGTATAAAGAAATGTATTTTTGGGGTGTCTTCTTTTTCAGTGCCAAGTCTTCTACTTTACCTCAGTCTCCTCCTGCTTCATTGAGAAGGAAGGAGTCACAGTAAAATGGCTGCTGTGATGTCCCCTGAATCTACCACCCTCCCAAACACCGGGAATGGTTCATATACTTTAAAAGGAATCTCTATTACACGATGATTAGAAACCTCCTGATGAAGAATGTATTGGTTCACTTCTATTTGAAAGCTTGTGCTTAAGGAGTGGCCTAACTTGATTACTTGTATGTTTCCAGTGTACTTCACAAATCACTCCTAGTCTGATCCTGATTTAACTCATTGCAACATTCTCATGTTAAAATTCACCCATATGTAGGGTCTCTGATTTTCTGGGTGAACGTGCCTCACAAAGCCAATTTTGCCACTTCTGGGGGGAGGGGGAATTGAAGGAAATCATATCTGTTAAGATAAACAAAACATTTGTAATTTAGTTGAGCAACTTACAGTAGTGAGTGCATACATTTTAATACAAGACCCACAAGGTCTTTATATGGAAGTCATACCACCAAAGGCCACCACTGGTTTGATAGACCAGAACATCTGGTTCAATGAGAATCAATGGGCTTTCACCAAGTTTCGCTCTAGTCATTGATTTGTGTTATTGTGACGTGAATCTGAAAAGCTTGGATTTATGAGGATAACTCTTGGAACACCGGCGACAATGAATGCTAAAGGAATTGCTGCTTTATACTTATTTTTTAAAGTGCTAGTTCTTTGAGGGATCAAGGACTCTTGCTCATGATCCAGCTTTGGAGTCTTTATTTGCACTATTATTTTGCAGTTCTACTGTAGATAAGCCAATTAAATATCTATTTTGTAAATAAGTTTGAATGAAAATGTTGCAAGAGTCTCTTCCAACAGGCCCACTGGATCATGGTGTTCTATAGGAAACCTGTAGCTCTCTGTAATATCAGGCTCAGCTTAGTGCATATTGAATGTTCAACGTGCTCTGGATTCTTCACTATGTCAAGGGTAAATACCAAACATTCTGCAGTTGTAGCCTTTATTTCTTTCTATTATCTTGACATTTCCCACTGCCCTTTTTATTCCATTGCTCTTTTACATGCTGTCCTAGTGAAAGTAACACATTTAATATGTTGTGTGAGCACTAATAGCACTTGTTTTTCATAACACTAGGGGTTGCTTCATATATGAAACCAGGTTCTTATTTAGTAGGGCAAGTTTAGAATGTTGCAAATAAAAGTATAATCAATATTGGAGTTCAGTGTCTATTGTATAGTCCATTTGAGTGAGCTTTATTCTGATGTACGTTACTAAGTAAGCATATCGGTGTTAAATATAACCAAACAATACAATTTATCCTTTTTCCATAAATGTCATCTTTCATTTGATCTTTGAAACTACAATATCCAACAGAGGAGCACAGAATTAACAAAATGAAGTATTAATGTGTGTTTGAAGTATTCTGTGGATCTCACCTCTGTCCCTATATGCTGTACTTTTCTCTTTGGTTTCAGTCTGTGTCTGGAACCTGTTCAATTATCAGTGTGGAACCACATTAAACTAGTATGTTGTGGGCAGCCAGTTATGAAACATGTTTGTTTGCACTTGTTTGATTAAAATGAACTTAATGTACCAATCAATTAAACCTCCTGTCAGGACCCGGTTACGACAGACACAGCAGTACTTGAGACGGTGTATTTAATGAAGTAAAAAGTGAAGTTCTTCAGGAAAACATGTAACTCCACAACCTCAAAAGGAATCCTACAAGAACAAAGGTAATCCTCCAAGACAAAAAAGGTAAATCCACAAGGTGGAAGGTGAAGCACAAAAATCCTCGAAAGATACTCAAAAAAAACAAACAAACAAGAACAAAAAACAGAATTCCACCAGAGTCCACCGGGATCAACAAGAGTTCTCAGAGTACTAGGGCTGGGTGCTAACATACAAACACAAAGCAAAGGACTGAGGAAAACAAAGGGTTTAAATACAATCAGGGGAAACGAGGCACAGGTGCAAATAATAATGGGGATCAAGGGAAAACAAAAGGTCAAAAGGCACAATGGGGGCATCTAGTGACCAAAAACCGGAACAACCCTGGCCAAATCCTGACACCTCCATCTTTCTCCATGGGTTAATATTGGTACATTTTTAATTTAGCAGTGTTCTCATCCAGATTGACTTATCGCACTATTCAATCCGTAGCGCTGAAAATCCGCTTAATAGTGCAATTGACAATTAAAGGCAATGTTCCGGCGGTTGTGGAGACAGCATTCACGCAAACACTGCATATGTCAGCTAAATTGCAAATTACCTTTACATTTTAACACAGATCTTCTGTGATATGGATTGAATCCAGCCCTTACAGTGAGCTAGAGGGGACAACAACTTCTCAGTCATAAGGGCCAAGAGATCAAAGGTGGCTCAAGGTTTAGGTATAGCACCATGGTCTTGTAGTGCATGCACGCTTTGACTGAAAGCCAGTGGAGGAACTGTGCGAAGGAGCAGGGTGACATGGGAGAACTTTGGAAGGTTGATCACGAGGTGGGCTCCATCTTGAAGTAGTCAACATCTTTGTATCTGTCCGATTATGGCGTTCTGGATAAATTGCAGGGGATATCTCTCCCATTATGGCATCTGTGAGAGCATAGGCAGCGCCACTGAGACCATCTCCATTTTGAAGTAGTCAGTTTTCTTCTACACCTATGATTTGGTAAACTAACTTAAAGGGTGCATACTGCCACCTGAAGTGTGTTGTTTGAGCAGGTACAAAGCCAAGGTTTGTGATTTACTGCCACCTGCAGTTGTGGAATGTTCACACACGTATAATTATTTGGATGATCCATAGAGATTGATAGATGCCTCTAGTGGCCAAAAGGCAGTTTTAGCATGGGCAGTGCTATTAAGTGCTTCCCCTATTTGTATGTAGTCAACTGGGTGGTACTTCCAACATTATTGGCTGTTCCATCCCGGTAATCCTGTTGTAGTCATGCACAACCGGGTCATCGGGAGGGATCAGCTAATCATGACAAATTGACTACTTCGGAATGAAGGTTCTTCCCGTGTGCTTACAGACACCATAATGGGAACTATATAGGGATGCTTTCTCTAGCATTCTCTATGGGCTGATCCCTCCCGGTGACCTGGATGGAATTATGTGATCCTTCCTTAACCCATAGGAAGTCCTTCCCAGTTGACTAGTTCAAAATGGTGAAAGTCCTCTAACGCTGCCCATGCAAATGTAACAGTATAGCTTCCGTCCCTCTCCTCGCCCCTACCTGGGCTCGAACCAGGGACCCTCTGCACACATCAACAACAGTCACCCTCAAAGCATTGTTACCCATCGCTCCACAAAAGCCATGGCCCTTGCAGAGCAAGGGGAACAACTACTTCAAGGTCTCAGAGCGAGTTATGTCACCAATTGAAACGCTATTAGCGCGCACCCCGCAAACTAGCTAGCCATTTCACATCGGTTACACAAAATCTGGCTTTTGGGCAATAGAGTTCTCTCTGTCTCTATACATAATACTGAACTAGCATCCATTGTTAATGTTACAGTAGGCTGTGTTTGGGTCTTGGCAGTCCTTGGTTCTTTAACTGATATTTACACATCTCAGATTGGTCTGTTATCTTGCCAAACCTGGAACTGCTTTGGGAATAATGTTTTATTATTTAGCTGAAGGGAAGGAAACATGGTCATACATCATGGAAATACAGTATATGCGACGAGACATTTTTTGCTTGCAACATATAGGCAGTAGAGTACAGTAGGCTAGTAGAGGTTTCACAAGGAAAAAACACTTCCAAAGTAAGGCCGGGATTCAATCTCATCGGCTGTTGCAGGAATTAAATTCCTCTGTTTTAATAACCAATTAAAATGAATCACTCTGTCAATTCATAAGGGGTTGTGAGACCCTTATTGGTATACATGGACAGAGACCAGCCTTTGAAATCAACCAGCTGCATTTATTCTCGAGAGTACTGCTCATTATACATTTTACCACAGGTTATAAACTGAAAATGACGTCAGCGTTTTCTAAGTGTTCCGTCTCTTCTTGACACTGGTAGAAAGGCTCTACAGTTCTCATGCCTTCCCACCTCGCCTAGAGCCAAGGTCAGCCTGTGGAGATAAGCATTCTAGCCAGTCTGGCGATATAGTTCATTCATTTCTACCAAGGAACAGACAGTCATTGTTCTAATTCTTGATTATATTTACACACATTATATTCAGTACTAGGATTAAAAATAAAATTCCTACATATACAGTAACATAATAGTATTCTGATTAGTACATATACAGTAACATAATAGTATTCTGATTAGTCAGTCCTGATTACATAATTAGTCATCATTGATAAAAATTCCCTTAACGTCAGCCCTTTTCAGTTATGCACCCTAACTGCAAAACCACGGCTATGCAATGTAACCTCGGTCACAGAGATCGCATTACAAACGCTGCAGATGTCAATCAATCGGAATTGACCTTTAAAGGGATAATCCACTTCAGAAATGTAATTTATATAACTCTGGTCAACGTGGCGATAGTATATGTTATGGGTGGGTAAAATTACAGTTTTCCCCATGATTTAAACCAATCAAAACTTGTGTACTATCCAGTAGTGATGGGTCATTCATGAACAAATAGCTCTTTTTGAACAGATCTTTTTGTTGAAGGTCGGGAACAGAATCACATTGGTGAAAGAGCCTTTCATTTAGTTCCCTGATTTGCATACTGCTACTACTGCAGTTTGAGCTGAAAACAATGTTGTTCTGCAGAAAAGTTACAAAATAATTATCTAAAGAAGGTGAATCCTCACTGCAGAAACAATCAATTGTGGGGGGAGCACCTCAATCTGGTCCACGCTGATTCTTTTGACAATTTGGCAAGGTAATGTATTTGAACTCGCATTTCACGATCTGACGCTGCAGATTTGTTATTTTTTTCATGGTTCTAGGTAAATTCAGAAGCATTTTGAACGACGAATCGTTTGGGAGACAAATGATCCGGCTCTTTTGTGTCAACGGAGCCAAATGAGCCAGCTCTCAGAAAGATTCCAAATGCCCATAACTACTATCCAGGTACCATCTCTGCTAATCACGTCTGCCAATCAAGTTCTCCGTATCTAGGTACTAAACACCACTGGTGTTTACTATTACTCCCAAATTAGAATGCAGCAACTGTAACATATCTAGCTTGCTAGGTGGCTAGTTACTATACAACAAGAATACAATATTTTGTATCAAGTCTGCCAGAAGATTGCCCAAATGTGCTGAATTGGTCAATTGATATATACTTGAAAATGTAACTATAGAGAACAAACAAAAATGCTATGGCAATAAAAAATATATGTTTACACACCCCCAGGAAAGTCATAAATGATGGATCATTAGCTTTCACACATCTCGATGGCCGGGAGGGGTGTGTGTGGAGCCAGAGACAGCCGTGGGGTCAAACTGTAGACCCCAGTTCCTACATTTGAACATAAAAATTGATTTGATCAAACAAAACTATTCTACATTTTATCTCTGGGACCCTCAGGATGACAAATCAGAGCAAGATTACTGAATGTACACAACCGTTCGAAAGTTTGGGGTCACTTAGAAATGTCCTTGTTTTTGAAAGAAAATCACATTTTTTTGTCCATTAAAATAACATAAAATTGATCAGAAATACAGTGTAGACATTGTTAATGTTGTAAATGACTATTGTAGCTGGAAATGGCAGCTTTTTTTAATGGAATGTTTACATAGGCGTACAGAAGGCCATTATCAGCAACTATCACTCCTGTGTTCCAATGGCATGTTGTGTTAGCTAATCCAAGTTGATCATTTTAAAAAGGCTAATTGATCATTACAAAACCATTTTGCAATTCTGTTAGCACAGCTGAAAATTGTTGTGCTGATTAAAGAAGCAAATAAACTGGCCCTCTTTAGTCTAGTTGAATATCTGTAGCATCAGCATTTGTGGGTTCGATTACAGGCTCAAAATGGCTAGAAACAAAGACCTTTGTTCTGAAACTGGTCAGTATATTCTTGTTCTGAGAAATGAAGGCTATTCCATGCTAGAAATTGCCAAGAAACTGAAGATCTCGTACAACGCTGTGTACTACTCCTTCCATAGAACAGCGCAAACTGGCTCTAACCAGAATAGAAAGAGGAGTGGGAGGCCCCGGTGCACAACTGAGCAAGAGGATAAGTACATTAGAGTGTCTAGTTTGAGAAAGAGACACCTCACAAGTCCTCAACTGGCAGCTTCAGTAAATAGTACCCGCAAAACACCAGTCTCAAAGTCAACAGTGAAGAGGCGACACAGGTATGCTGGCCTTCCAGGCAGAGTTGCACGTTGAGACTGGTGTTTTGCGGGAACTATTTATTTATTTATTATTATTTAAAAAAATACCCCCCCTTTTTCTCCCCAATTTCAAGGTATCCAATTGTTAGTAGTTACTGTCTTGTCTCGTTGCTACAACTTCCGTACAGGCTCGGGAGAGACGAAGGTCGAGAGCCATGCGTCCTCCGAAACACAACCCAACCAAGCCACACTGCTTCTTAACAGAGCGCATCCAACCCGGAAGCCAGCAGCACCAATGTTTCGGAGGAAAGACTGTGCACCTGGAAACCTGGTCAGCGCGCACTGCGCCTTGCCCGCCACAGGAGTCGCTAGAGCGCGATGAGACAAGGATACCCCTATTGGCCAAACCCTCCCTAACCCAGACGACGCTAGCCAATTGTGCGTCACCCCATGCACCTCCCGGTCGCGGGTACTATTTAATGAAGCTGCCAGTTGAAGGCTTGTGAGACATGTCAAAGACTAAATTCAATGTAGATTTAGTTTAACAGGTGACAAAGAGATTACTTTACAATTGTAACATGCAGTGGGGAGAATTCTATTGTCCCTGTTAGTAGCCCAGGCTTTTGCCATAGACGGTAGAGATCTCGTCCACACAAGGCAATTGTCTCTCTCTATATCGGTCAGTTACATTGGTGACCAGGGTGGGTGGGATCCTTTCGATATGCCTATGGGGCCTGGTCACACAAATGCTCCTAGAATGAAGGGGGAATACTGAAGTATGCATTGATGACAGTTCTACATCAGAGGCCCAGGTTTTTGGCATATATTTAAACCTCTTGTTTCTGGACTGCAACATTGTAAGATTGTGCTCTTCACGGCAGTTGATATACACTGAGTGTACAAAACATTATGAACACCTGCTCTTTCCATTACATAGACTGACCAGGTTAATCCAGGTGAAATCTATAATATCTTATTGATGGCACTTGTTAAATCCACTACAATCAGTGTAGATGAAGGGGAGAAGAGAGGTTAAAGAAGGAATTTTTAGACAATTGAGACGTGCCATTCAGAGGGTGAATGGGCAAGACAAAAGATGTGCCTTTGAACGGGGTCTAATAGTAGGTGCCAGGCGCACTGGTTTTGTGAAGAACTGCAACACTGATGCTGTTCTGAGGACGGTGTGGGCACCGTCAACTTCTAGAAGTTTAGTAGGAATGTTTATCTTTTAACCACATAAATATACTCAGTCACTGAACATCTAGCATTTGAAACTATAACATTAATTTACCCAGCTGCTTTTTCTATAATCCTATAGGCTCGTTATCATATATTCCAATGCATTCAACATTATGCAAGCCCACCAAACTGGTTATCTTATTGCAGAGCCCATTGTACAACTGTTTTTAGAGAAGATTGTATTGCATGCCAAATGTTTTGGCTAAAATGCATATGCAGATGTTGTTTTTAAACCTCTTCTAGCATACATGACAAACAGATCTTTCTTAATAAATAAAATAATAATCACCTTTATTTAACTAGGCATGTCAGTTAAGAACAGATTGTTATTTACAATGACGTCCTTCCCCTTCCAAACACAGAAGACGCTGGACTTTTCCCACATTTTGTTTCGTTACAGCCTTATTCAAAAATAGATTCAGTTAAAAGAAATCCTTGTCAGTCTACACACAATACCCCATAATGACAAAGCGAAAACAGGTTTTTAAAATGTTTGCAAATGTATAAAAAAAGCATACCTTATTTAAATAAGTATTCAGATCCTTTGCTATGAGACACGAAACTGAGCTCAGGCCATCCTGTTTCCATTGATCATCCTTGAGATGTTTCTACAACTTGATTGGAGTCCACCTGTGGTAAATTCAATTGATTGGACATGATTTGGAAAGCCACACACCTGTTTATATAAGGTCCCACAGTTGACAGTGCATGTTAGAGCCATGCGGTTGTAGGAATTTTCCATAGAGCTGCGAGATAGGATTGTGTCGAGGCACAGATCTGTGGAAGTGTACCAAAACATTTCTGTGTCATTGAAAGTCCCCAAGAACAGTGTCCTCCATCATTCTTAAATGGAAGAAGTTTGGAACCACCTAGAGCAGTCCGCCTGGCCAACTCAGCAATCGGGGGAGAAGGGCCTTGGTCAGCAAAGTGACTAAGAACCCAATGGTCTCTCTGACAGAGCGTTGTTGTTAACCCTAACCCAGCACTCCACCAATCAGACCTTTATGGTAGCGTGGCCAGACGGAAGCCACTCCTCAGTAAAAGGCACATGACAGCCCGCTTGGAGTTTGCCAAAAGGAACCTAAAGGACTTTTTGCCAAGCGTCACATCTAGAGGAAACCTGGCACCATCTCTACGGTGAAGTATCGTGCTGCCAGCATCATGCTGCGGGGGATGTTTTTCAGGGAAAAAGATGAACGGAGCAAAGTACAGAGCGATCCTTGATGAAAACCTGCTCCAGAGTGCTCAGGACCTCAGACTGTGGCGAAGGTTCACCTTCCAACAGAACAATGACCCTAAGGACAGAGCCAAGACAATACAGGAGTGACTTCGGGACAAATCTGTTTGTCCTTGAGTGGCCCAGCCAGACCTTGATCGAACATCTCTGTAGAGACCTGAAAATAGCTGTGCAGCGACACTCCCCATCCTGACAGAGCTTGAGAGGATCTGAAGAGAAGAATGGGAGAAACTCCTCAAATACAGGTGTGCCAAGCTTGTAGCCTTATACCCAAGAAGACTCAATTGAAAAAAAATATGTTTTATTTATTTTCAATGATGGCCTGGGAACAGTGGGCTAACTGCCTGTTCAGGGGCAGAACGACAGATTTGTACCTTGTCAGCTCGGGGGTTTGAACTCGCAACCTTCCGGTTACTAGTCCAACGCTCTAACCACTAGGCTACCCTGCCGCCCCTAACCACAAGGCTGTAATCGCTGCCAAATGTGCTTCAACAAAGTACTTAGTAAAGGGTCTGAATTTAAAAAATAATATTTAACTAGGAACAAATTTGTATTTACAATGACAGCCTAGCAACAGTGGGTTAAGTGCCTTGTTCAGGGGCAGAACGACAGATTTTTACCTTGTAAGCTCAGGGATTCGATCTAGCAACCTTCCGGCTACCTGCCTCGAATACTTATGTAAATGTGATATTTCCGCAAAAAAATCTAAAAACCGTTTTTTTGCTTTGTCATTATGGAGTATTGTGTGTAGCTTGATGAGAAAAAAATATTTAAGCAATTTTTAGAATAAGACTAACGTAACACAATGTCGAAATAGTTAAGGGATCTGAATACTTTTCGAATGCACTGTATATATTAAAAAAGTATTTGATAAAAAATGTTAGCCCATGCAAACACATTGAATAACAGATTCACTACATGGAACAAGAGAGTCCACCCCCCAAAAAGATTTTTTTTAAAGAAGTTTGTTCTAAAGTTATCTTATCTGAGAGAACAGTAGATGCAGTGGTTGGTGCATTTAGTTCTTTGAAGAAGTCTCTCCCTTCGTACATATATTTGGGTTATGTGAGGTTATGTTGGATTAGAGACATCAGTAAATGTTACTCGCCAACAGGATCCTGACACGTTGCATGTTAAAGGTGGACTTTGTATCATTTATTGCATTTGTTATAAACCGCACAGCGCAAATAAAGAAATCTTAAAGAAAATAGGCATCTTTGTAAGTGCGGCTGAAAGTTTTTTGGGACTGTGTAGGGATGTGATTTGGATTATCACTGAATGAGTAGGGTGGGGCCTTTTGGGACTTATTTTATTTTTGTATCGTATAAAATGGTGGTTTTCCCCAACCCGTTTCCCGCAATGGATATTCAACTTTTTTTTGTTCAATAGCTGTACAGTAGGTGGCAGCAATAAACCAATGGGTGCAGTCTGCCATAAAACCTTAAAGAAGAAGGAGCCACCGGTCGGAAATGGCAGCGAGCAGTGCAGATGTAATTTGGAAAAAGTTGGTGAAGTAACAGCTGTGTTGAAATTCCAACAATATGGGTGTCATTTCTGATGGTATGGAGCGGGAGGATGAGGGTCAAGGACCGGAAGGGTTGGAATAGGCTCCCGAGTGGTGCAGCAGTCAAAGACACTGTATCTCAGTGCAAGAGGCATCACTACAGTCCCTGGTTCAAATCCAGGTTGTATCACATCTGGCTGAGTCCCATAGGGCGGTGCACAATTGGCTCAGCGCTGCTGGGGTAGGCTGTCATTGTAAATAAGAATTTGTTCTTAACTGACTTTCCTAGTTATATAAAAACAAATATTAAGACAGGTAGAAGAGAGATCATAGTAAAATAAAAGCATGAAGGTAGGAAGCAAGAGTAATGATGTGTTGGAGTGAAAAGTAGTGATAGTGTTTAATGAGACCACAGGGCCTCACTTACACCCTATCTGACTAACTAATGCTGTAGATGAAGTGAAATTAGCTTGGTAAATTGGAAATGGTATATTGTTAACATTTTGTGGTTGCCAGGCTCAGCAAGAGAAGATTCTGTCAATGGAAAAGCTTAATGGGAAGAAGATTAAAAGCCATGTCCCTGGTGCTTATGCTAGACTGAGGTACCATTATATGTCCATAGATGATATTTATGAAAAAAAATGGAGAAAGCGTGATTCAGGCCAAAATGTTAGTCTGTAGGAAAGAAGGTCAAAGAAATGAAAGCCTATCAGTGCTGCTGAGGTTTAAGAAGGTTATGCCTGGGAAAGTACATATAGGATTCCTTAAATTCAATGTCAGATCATTTGTCCCATCCCCATTAAGGTGTTATAAATGCAAAATAATGGGACATGTAGCTGTTCAATGTAAAGGAAGTAAAAGCTGTGCCAGGTTTGGAAGGGAACGTGGTTACGGTGATTGTGGTAGCAATGTGAAGGTTAAGCGTTGTAATTATGGGGGTGGAACATAGTGCAGCATTTGGTGGATGCCAGATGCAGAGAGGCTCAGGGATCTAGAATTAGTCATGATATATCGTAAGCAGTTGCTGTAAGACTACAGTGTGGACTGCACTGTTTACTGGTTAAGGGCTTGCAGGTAGCCTAGTGGTTAGAGTGTTGGACTAGTAACTGGAAAGTTGCAAGATCAAATCCCTGAGCTGACAAGGTAAAAATATGTCCTTCTGCCCCAGTTAACCCATTGTTCCTAGGCATCATTGAAAATAAGAATTTGTTCTTAACTGACTTGCCTAGTGAAATAAAGATAACATTTAACAGTAAGGTTACACTTGTTGTATTTGGCGCATGTGACAAAGTTTGATTTAGATTAATTTTTGAATATATATTTTTTACATTATGAGCTTCCATGGCTGCTCCTGTTGTAAGTGGACCTAATGTTGAGACTGGTGTTTCTGCTGGTCCTGGCATGGTTTGGAGACCTGTTCAGAAATCTTGTGCTCATGAACGTGCAGCGTCAAAGGACACTTTGATAATGAATAAAGTTGACTAGCTTTTATTGGTAAGGTTATCAATACAACTCTGTTGTGGAAAGCAGAAATTCCAGCTTGAAGGTTATTGTTGAGACGACAAAATAGATATTCGGGGTAACAGATGTTTACCGTTGAAATGGTTGTTGACATGCTGAACAATTCTAAGCGGGGAGTGTTTCAGCATGATATATATATATACACACAGTTGAATGGGGTATGGGTGTTGGGGAGGTGGAGGTTTTTTTTGTGGGAGGGGGTAGAAGTTGATAGGGATTTAATTGGTTTTCGATTTTATTTTCATGGTAGTACAGAATTGGGCAGATCATGATTGATCGTACATTCCAGCCCAGTAGGTGGCGGCATGCACTTAAACGATTGTCGATTGTTTGCGGACCGCCATGATAGCATAGAAGAAGAAGCCAGAACAGTGAGTTACTATAAATATTCGACGGAGCAGCTTTTTGAAGAAAGTGGACAGACCATTTGAACAATAAGGTAAGACTTCCAAATACCATAGATGATCATTGTTGGAAATTAGAGAAAGTGCTAGCTAGCAATGGACACTAACACGGTAGCAAGCTGATCCAGCTACAATATCCGAGTGTTTCCTCAAACTAGACATCAATGGAGTTGATCAAATACGACTAGTCAGAGAGCGAAAACGCTCTGCATTTACAAATGGACATTGACAACGCTCTGAATTTACGAACGCCCAGAGCGCACTCTGGCACTCCGGAGTGAATTTACAAACACAATACCGCTTTCGCTCTGTCTATAGGCTTTTCCCAACGAACCATGGCAAGGCGGAGTTTGTGCCTACAATACGCCATTGCTGTTCTCTTTTGGACATAACATGTCACACCCCTTGTGCCATATTGCTTAACCATTTTCAATAAAATCACGAAAATACAAAATAACAAAGCTAGGTAACGCAGTAGATACATACTATTTGACTACGGTTTTGCTAGCCTGGCTAATTAGTTAGATGTTGTACCGTTAGCATCACGGTGGAGTTGGGTTGCGAATACTTTGGGCGGTGTAGCTACCTGTGTATAGGCTGGACACATTCCATTTGTAACGCTTTTATAAAAATATATTTAATTGCATGCGTCGTGGAACACAGTTAATTAAGTAATATTACTATATGTCCCAGCTGCTTGCCGTAATTCTATAGTAAATCGCGAAAAATATATGCCCAATTTTAGTGCATTTTACACCCTGCCAGCTCATTAGTTCTATTGGACTCGCCTTCCGAATGTTCTATTCCCAGCCGATTGTTTTGTGTCACAATGCCTGCCTCGCTATTGTTGGCATTTAGACCTTTCTGCTTTCCTCGGCTACCTTATTATTGACAGGTGTAGTCTATTTTGTGTGCAATTATTGTTATTCAATTATTGAGCCAACGAGCGTCTGCGTTGCCAAGGGCTAAAATATAAGTAATTCCTATTTCTGACGCTTATCGCGGTGCAAGTCCTGCCTTTCCCATCTCCTCATTGGTTTATAGAAGCAGGTGCCCACGTGCCATCTCCTCATTGGTTATACCCACATGGGTGATTGAAAGACTAACTGTTTTGCCGTTGTAGTGGTAATGCTATGAAAGTTTAGATGCCAATTACCATGTAACGTAAACTCGTACATCGCCTTGGTCCGTACAATTGCCCTTATTTTAGCGCCCCAAAAACGTAATACTTCCAGATCAACTGTAATGTCAATACCATTGTAAAGCACAATTTCTCCCCTTTCCAACAGATTCAATTACATGACCTAAACGCTGCCCGTTTCTGCATAATTCAAGCAGGCAATGAGCCGCGTCTGGTCTTTTAGAAAATGGCAGGTGGGGAAGCGTAACTAATGCGTGATAGTGAAAAGGAGAGATGTTGTGTGGGAAAATTGCTTTTTTTCACTTGATCTGTCCAACTCGTCACCTAATCGCCTCTAAATGTAAATAAAACACTAAAGTTTATATAATGTGTGAATGCATACCTATTAAGGTTTTTGTCGAATTTGAATCAGTTTTTAGTGCGGTGCTAAAGTGATCTTAGAAGTAAACAGCGGCTTTGGGAATGATGATCACATGCAGTGATGACACAATTACTGTGCTACACCTGGTGGATGGAGATCGTAAGACAGAAATAGTTGCTTTATGTGTGCTGTACGTTACGACATGACACGTCACGATGTAACGGAGGGTCAGTTCTTTTCAACTTTTCTCCAATACTATAGTGCCATTACCATGTTGATCAACTCTTGAGTAGAAACCTAGTTTACACCCCAGATTTTGACGTCAACACAGTGGCTTCAGTCCCATTAGTTTTCTTTGTAGCCTCGTTTGAATGTTGCGGTTGTGCACATTTGTACGAAGGGGGTGAGTTTACGTTAAGTTCAAAGATGAAAAAGCCTGGAAGGAGGAGAGGACTAGAAATGATTCGGTTGACCGTTTTATGTGTGGATTAATTGTCAGAGTAAAGGACCTTGTGAATTTCAGGTAAAATAACAATTCAATGTTTATCCCAGGACAAATGAGCTAGCAACAGCAAGCTAGCTAAATAGGACAAATTAGTTGCCTGTGCAAGCTAGCTAACTAAATTGCCATACATGTTTAATGCCTTTTGACCTGTCCCCAAATTTAATGTAATTGGTTGAATTTTTGATATTTTAACCTGCTTGTCATGATCACATTTGTTGTGGGGGGACAAAATACATTTATGCACGATGGCGCACGCACGCATCCAGTTTGGGTTCCATGTCACATTATTAGCGATGGCTGGCACATAGCCATCAAATTCAAAATGTTTCTGCTCCATGGTTAATGATTTTCTTCTTCAGAAAACGGTGTATACCCTAAACAAAACATATGTCCCTGTCCTCTTTTTCAATATGTGACCGATTTTTAAACAGCCAGAACAGTCATTGTTCAGCGTTCTTTGGCCGTTTTTCATTCTTAGGTGAATTTGGACTTGTTCCATTGTCCAGCCTACTCGTGAGTGCATACTGGCCGAGAAGTGGGGTTGATTCGACCATTCTGACCTCACGTCGGTTAAGCACCCAAGCTAACTGGCAAAAGTTGGCTAGCTTGCTAGCTACTTCCAGACACCGAGAGAACACTGCACACTGACAATTTTACTCGCACTAGCAGAGCTGATTAGACTGTTCATGTTATCTAGAGCGTTGTAACTGTACTGCTGGCAACTATTTTAATTAAGTATTTTTGCCAACGTTTGCTCACATTCAACTGGTGTTGCGCATTCTTGTGCTTTGGCAGACTCAGACGAGAGTTATCTGAAATGGTAGTAGATACCAGAGTAAATTTACGAACGCACCCAAAGAGAGGGGCCCAACTCAGCGGAGAATCTGTCTCCCTCCAGCAGGTGGTGATTATTCGCTCACCAAAAAATGACTTTTTGTATGGAGTGTTGAATCTGGTCAACAAACATTTATGGCTTATTTGCGACGCCCTCCTTTCGGAAAAGCTGACCACGACTCCATTTTGTTGATCCCTGCCTACAGACAGAAACTAAAACAAGAGGCTCCCACGCTGAGGTCTGTCCAACGCTGGTCCGACCAAGCTGACTCCACACTCCAAGACTGCTTCCATCACGTGGACTGGGATATGTTTCGTATTGCGTCAGATAACAATATTGACGAATACGCTGATTCGGTGTGAGAGTTCATTAGAACGTGCGTTGAAGAGGTCGTTCCCATAGCAACGATAAAAACATTCCCTAACCAGAAACAGTGGATTGAGGGCAGCATTCGCGTGAAACTGAAAGCGTGAACCACTGCTTTTAATCAGGGCAAGGTGACTGGTAACATGACCGAATACAAACAGTGCAGCTATTCCCTCCGCAAGGCTATCAAACAAGCTAAGAGTCAGTACAGAGACAAAGTAGAATCTCAATTCAACAGCTCAGACACAAGAGGCATGTGGCAGGGTCTACAGTCAATCACGGGACTACAAGAAGAAATCCAGCCCATGTCTTGCTCCCAGGCAGACTAAATAACTTTTTTGCCCGCTTTGAGGACAATACAGTGCCACTGACACGGACTGCAACGAAAACATGCGGACTCTCCTTCACTGCAGCCGAGGTGAGTAAGACATTTAAACGTGTTAACCCTCGCAAGGCTGCAGGCCCAGACGGCATCCCCAGCCGCGCCCTCAGAGCATGCGCAGACCAGCTGGCCGGTGTGTTTACGGACATATTCAATCAATCCCTATACCAGTCTGCTGTTCCCACATGCTTCAAGAGGGCCACCATTGTTCCTGTTCCCAAGAAAGCTAAGGTAACTGAGCTAAACGACTACCGCCCCGTAGCACTCCCGTCATCATGAAGTGCTTTGAGAGACTAGTCAAGGACCATATCACTTCCACCCTACCTGACACCCTAGACCCACTCCAATTTGCTTACCGCCCAAATAGGTCCACAGACGATGCAATCTCAACCACACTGCACACTGCCCTAACCCATCTGGACAAGAGGAATACCTATGTGAGAATGCTGTTCATCGACAACAGCTTGGCATTCAACACCATAGTACCCTCCAAGCTCGTCATCTAGCTTGAGACCCTGGGTCTCGACCCCGCCCTGTGCAACTGGGTACTGGACTTCCTGACAGGCCGCCCCCAGGTGGTGAGGGTAGGCAACAACATCTCCACCCCGCTGATCCTCAACACTGGGGCCCCACAAGGGTGCGTTCTGAGCCCTCTCCTGTACTCCCTGTTCACCCACGACTGCGTGGCCACGCACGCCTCCAACTCAATCATCAAGTTTGCGGACGACACAACAGTGGTAGGCTTGATTACCAACAACGATGAGACTGCCTACAGGGAGGAGGTGAGGGCCCTCGGAGTGTGGTGTCAGGAAAATAACCTCCCACTCAACGTCAACAAAACTAAGGAGATGATTGTGGACTTCAGGAAACGGCAAAGGGAACACCCCCCTATCCACATCGATGGAACAGTAGTGGAGAGGGTAGCAAGTTTTAAGTTCCTCGGCATACACATCACAGACAAACTGAATTGGTCCACTCACACAGACCGCATCGTGAAGAAGGCGCAGCAGCGCCTCTTCAACCTCAGGAGTCTGAAGAAATTTGGCTTGTCACCAAAAGCACTCTCAAACTTCTACAGATGCACAATCGAGCGCATCCTGGCGGGCTGTATCACCGCCTGGTACGGCAACTGCTCCGCCCACAACCGTAAGGCTCTCCAGAGGGTAGTGAGGTCTGCACAACGCATCACCGGGGGCAAACTACCTGCCCTCCAGGACACCTACACCACCCGATGTTACAGGAAGGCCACCCGACCCACTGCCTGTTCACCCCGCTATCATCCAGAAGGCGAGGTCAGTACAGGTGCATCGAAGCAGGGACCGAGAGACTCAAAAATAGCTTCTGTCTCAAGGCCATCAGACTGTTAAACAGCCACCACTAACATTGAGTGGCTGCTGCCAACACACTGACACTGACTCAACGCCAGCCACTTTAATAATGGGAAGTTATGGGAAATTATGTAAATATATCACTAGCCACTTTAAACAATGCTACCTTATCTCAAAGTGCTTTACAGAAACCCAGCCTAAAACCCCAAACAGAAAGCAATGCAGGTGTAGAAGCACAGTGGCTAGGAGAAACTCCCTAGAAAGGCCAAAACCTAGGAAGAAACCTAGAGAGGAACCAGGCTATAAGGGGTGGCCAGTCCTCTTCTGGCTGTGCCGGGTGGAGATTATAACAGAACATGGCCAAGATGTTCATAAATGACCAGCATGGTCGAATAATAATAATAATAATATTATTATTATTATTATTATTAAGGGAGAACAGTTATATAATGTTACTTACCCTACATTATTCATCTCGTATGCATACATATATACTGTACTCTATATCATCGACTGCATCCTTATGTAATACATGTATCACCACTTTAACTATGCCACTTTGTTTACATACTCATCTCATATGTATATACTGTACTCGATACCATCTACTGTATCTTGCCTATGCTGCTCTGTACCATCACTCATTCATATATCCTTATGTACATATTCTTTATCCCTTTAAACTGTGTATAAGACAGTAGTTTTGGAATTGTTAGTTAGATTACTTGTTGGTTATTACTGCATTGTCGGAACGAGAAGCACAAGCATTTCGCTACACTCACATTAACATCTGCTAACCATGTGTATGTGACAAATAAAATTGGATTTGATTTGACCGTTTGAGCAGACATGCACATTTGTGGCCTGCTGGAGGTCATTTTGCAGGGCTCTGGCTGTGCTCCTCCTTGCACAAAGGTGGAGATGGCGGTCCTGCTGCTGGGTTGTTGCCCTCCTACGGCCTCCTCCACGGCTCCTGATGTACTGGCCTGTCTCCTGGTAGCGCCTCCATGCTCTGGACACTACGCTGACAGACACAGCAAACCTATTTGCCACAGCTCGCATTGATGTGTCATCCTGGATGAGCTTTACTACCTGAGCCACTAGTGTGGGTTGTAGACTCCGTTTCATGCTACCACTAGAGTGAAAGCACCGCCAGCATTCAAAAGTGACCAAAACATCAGCCAGGAAGCATATAAACTGAAGTGGTCTGTGGTCACCACCTGCAGAACCACTCCTTTATTGGGGGTGTCTTGCTAATTGCCTATAATTTCCACCTGTTGTCTATTCCATTTGCACAACAGCATGTGACATTTATTGTCAGTGTTGCTTCCTAAGTGGACAGTTTGATTTCACAAAAGTGTGATTGACTTGGAGTTACATTGTGGTGTTTAAGTGTTTCCTTTTATTTTTTTGAGCAGTGTATAGTGCATTGGGCTGTTTTTCACTGTATAACATAGACGTTGTTCCTTTTTCAGATTTAGAAGTGAATGCTAAATGCTTACTCCCGTTCGTATATAAGCTGGTTAGCATAGCTAGCATACAGATATTGGTAGTCATGTCAATGATGACATGAACATGTGTTGGGGTCAACATCCATACAAGTGTAATCCCCCCCCCCTATCCCCCACAGTCTGAAATTCACACAAACAATAGCCTAAATGTGGGTAAATTTTGCTTGGGGCAATGAGGAGATTCGGGATATTTCCCCCATGGCCCTTTCCCCCCACGTGTTTCCATGGCAGTTACATTGTTTTGGGAAGTTTGATTATCTGTGCTTTGTCCCAGGCTTAACTAATAATGTTACCATTTAGGCTAGCTAAAGTTATCTGTATGGCTACCCCAACTCACAGATTTTTGTATGACAGTGTGTTTTTCCTTCTCAACAGCGTGATTACTGCAAGTGGATATTTAGAGAGATTCGTCTGCGTAGGTGGCGATCTGAAAAACTTTACAGTACAAGCAAACCAACCAATCCAGGAAATTGTGTGCTGCTGCTTGTTACAGGAAAATAATATGTCATGCAGCCCTCTAACATCTGTTGGCTCTTGATGATATGGATGGTCCAGCTGGCCTTGATTGTTCTCACTGTCCAAGGTGGGGTCATTTCTGTATAGAATCCTATTTTTTTTTATCTCTCTGTCTAGATGGTGGTTTAAAGCTTAAACCACAACAGTTTGTGGGTTGAATTGAACATGTTGTCTCCTGTATTTGTTCATCTTGGTCATTAACATTTTGCCTCCACCTCTTTCAGCTAAAAACTGTACCAAACCTATAGGAGGGCCAAACATGGTTTTGTCAGATGCCTTCATCACGCAAGAGACATTTGTAGATGGCGCAAAAGTCACTTTTCAGTGTGCAATTGGATATGCCAGTACAGGACGGTCTCCGCCAGTCACCTGTACTGCTGGCGTGTGGAGTGAAGTGAAACTGAAATGCGAACGTAATATACTCGTCATTTATTTTTGTTCTGAAAAGTTGTGCCATATTCTTGTAAATATTTCCAGTTTTTACTTACCCACTCAACTTGATATATTCATTGCCCATCCTTAAATCTAATTGAAATGCTAGCCTGGATTTCAGACCTGTTTGGTGCTAACATTCAACTCTTTCTCACTCTGTCATTTTGAAAGTCTGACTGGTTTTCTCTATGGTTGTTTCAGGGAAGTCGTGTGGCAGCCCAGGAGAAGTGACGAACGGCCAGTTTAATACCGCTGAGGGGGTCTTGTTTGGAGACCAGGTAGTTGCTACCTGTAATACTGGGTCAGTGCTTTCTTGAGACTTAGATGTAATTACATTTGTATTTTTTTAGAATTAACATGTCAACATTTTCACAAAGCTGTTCATTTGTTGGCCTAATATAGTGATTTTTCCAAATAGGCCTTAATCAACCACCCCCCCCCTAAAAGCTAAACAAAAAGTAATTCAATTTCAGGCGTATTATCTGTTATTACTATTTTGATCAGAGCTGTGAACAGTCTCTGTTTTAACCCTTACTGTCCTGAAAGCAAAGTTGTAAAAAGTGTCTCGTATTGTCTAATCTTTCTATATTTCAGCTATGTGCTTGTGGGCAGCGGTGTAAGGACCTGTATGGATGGAGGCTGGGATGGCAGAGTTCCTGTATGTGACGGTTGGTAATCTGAAGGAGCATGTCAAGTGAAAATATCATTAACAGTTCTGTGCATGTGCCTGAAGCATCTCTTCATAACTGCTGTTGTGCTCTAATCTGCAGTGGTGAAGTGTGGAAAGCCCCCAAACATTGTCAACGGTGGGCCTGTTGTCTCACCTGATGATACGTATGACTATGGAAGTGTCGTGCAATATGACTGTAAGAAGGATTACACTCTGGTTGGAGCTAAATCCATAACCTGCCGTGAGAATGGAGAATTCCAGCCAGCTCCACCTGAGTGTAAAAGTATGTTGAAAGCTTCCCTTTTCCCCTGTTTTTATAAGTATGATTGTTAACAAAACAATAATGAACTGCTTACACCAGGGGTGTTAAACCCACACCATGGAGGGCCTAGTGTCTACTGGTTTCTCCTTTCAATTAAGATGAGCAGATGAGGGGGAGTTCCTTACTAACTAGTGACCTTAATTCATCAATCAAGTACAAGGGAGGAGAACCCGCAGACATTCAGCCCCCCATGGAATGAGTTTGACACAAGTTGCTTACATATTATATTATTATAAAATCTATTTGTGCTTCCACTTTTTTCCTCCACCACACAGTCATGATCAAGTTCCAGATGACCTCCTCTGAAAGATACATGTGTAAATATCACAGTATCTAGATTAATAAAATCAAACATTATCACAGATGTGCGTGAGACAGGCAAGCAGTCTAAAGCATGTTTAATGTGAAGGCCTAATCTAATAATCATGATACAACATTAAGCTCAGAGGAAGTAGGTTTCAATAGAATCTACCCTATTTATTTGATAGATAATGATGCATTATTCATAAATGGGTGATTATAACAACATTGTTTATTGCTTCAAGTCGTCTAAAACCAATAAATAATATACTTTTGTCATGTTGTTCACCTCAAAACAGCAGCTAATGACACATGTTTGTTTACGTCTGCAGTGGTGTCATGTCCTAATCCTGTTGTTGAGAATGGTGTTCGGATTGACGGCCGTCCCCCCTATACGTACATGTCCTTTGTGACGTATAGGTGTAATGCTGGATATGACCTGGAGGGACAAGCCAGTCTGACCTGTGAAATAGAAGGCTGGTCAGCTCCTTACCCAACATGCAAAGGTAAGACTGATTTCACTGTTTATTTAACACACTTTAGCCTAATATTTTAGCTCAGATATTTTGCATCATTTGGTGTTTATGACCAGAAGACCAATTTGTCGACAAACTGGCTTTTTTTATGGAACTGACCTCTACTCATATAAACACAATTACTTTTCATGAGACAAGATGTTATTTGAATTCATGCTAATTGTTATTTTTCACCATATGCATGCTTGTGCATAGCAATCTCAAGTATTTATTTTCTCTGTATGCATTATAAGTTTGGATTTGGTCATTTTAGTTTCCATCTATTTCTGTTCTGTTTTTGATCCATTCCTTGATACTGGAATCTGCATTTTTAGTAGCAAAGCTGGTTACGATTGAAGACAAACTGGTGTTGAAGTTCAATATTTTACCCATTTAAAATAACCCAATGGTCTCGTGAGCTGCTTGCCTTCCATTGATCTCTGCTACCTTCACACTTTGAGAAGTTGACCATCTTGTCCAAGACCATTCTACTACTCAGACCACACTGGCTGACTAAAGCATTTGAGGGATCACAGCAGTAAAGTGTTGTGACAGACTGCACAAGAATAGTTAATTTACTGGCCTAATTATATGTCATGTCTTTATAGCCCTTCTGACTACCACAAATCCCCCTACTACAAAGAAAACTACAATCCAAGGTAGAGTCCATTTGAATCTTGTGTGTGTTGTCCCCAAAATTAAATTGTTGAATAGACTGAGTCGATTGGTTGAAATGTTAAAACATGCATTTTTACCTAGAGTGTCTATATATGTTTGAATAAAATCACCTATGTGTAGACTACTTTGCCTGATGCTTTAAGCACTGCAAGTAAAAACTAAGACACATTACTGAAGAAGGATCCAGAAATCAATGTAGCCTAACCAGAATCATAAACTGTTCCTGATCTGCGTGCCAGTTATAGTTTTCATATGCAGATTTTTGTGGAATGGTTTAATTTCATTTAAAATAGTCTTCATATCTGAAACTCAATGTCATGTGGTTAATCAAAATTCTATCTAAATGAAAATGATAAAAATTTAAAAGGAACTTCTATTGCCATTGCCAATATGTAAAAATAGCCTACATATAAACTTTGCAGCGCCGCAGGTAGAAAATATCCTGATCAAAATAAATCCTATAAATCACATTGGCTATGCATGGCCTATTTGCAAGGAACTTGAAACATTGTATCAAATATTTAACTTGGGTCCTGCCTGAAGCTTGCACTAGTGAAATTGCAACCTTGTATGAAATATGCTGGATAAGTAATCAGGCCTTTTTAATGAAATTTCCACCAGATCAGAGTGACTCTTTTTCTGCCCTTTCTTGCTTAGTAGTTATGAAAAGGGAAAGAGCTGGAAATATTTTAAAATTATGCTACATTGAGGAGCTATTTTCATTCTCAATGAATGTAAAAACTGACTTTGTTTACTTGCTTTTTGAGGCGAAGAACAATTACTTTTAGAAGCTCCACGGTGATTGTGCGTTAAGACAATCAGATATAGTTTCAGATCCCCAAACGGGCACATTTTTGTAAGCCTGCACTGTTTGCAGGCCAGGTAGCCTAGGCCAGGTAGCTTAGGCCTAGTTTTTTTATGCATAATCAGGTTTGTTGTTACTCAAAATTGACAGGAGCGTATGGCATCAATATCATGATATCAACTCACAGCATGCATTTTGTATTTGTGTATCATGATCAGTACAAAATAAGTACCTTATTCACAAATGTACAGTGCCTTGCGAAAGTATTCGGCCCCCTTGAACTTTGCGACCCTTTGCCACATTTCAGGCTTCAAACATAAAGAAATAAAACTGTATTTTTTTTGTGAAGAATCAACAACAAGTGGGACACAATCATGAAGTGGAACGACATTTATTGGATATTTCAAACTTTTTTAACAAATCCAAAACTGAAAAATTGGGCGTGCAATTCTTTTTTGTTTGTTAATCTGCGTTTAACTTTTTCTTCATTTTTTTACTCTTTGTACATAATAACGTTGCCGCTACCGCATCTTATGACCGAAAATAACTTCTAGACATCAGGACTGCGATTACTCACCATGGACTAATAGAATCATTTTTCTTTCATGGCTCTGACGAGCCCGAGGCGGAGGATATATGGCTCCTCGGGAACAGGCCCCGACCCCAGCGCTCTGCTTGAAGAGGTGGAGAAAGAGGCCGGAGATGACTTCTGAAAAGTCGGCGGCGATTGAATAAACCCCCTCAGTTCTACATGCAATCTTTGGACAATAAAATGGACAAGTTACTGGGAAGACTAACAACGGGACATTAACTTCTTGACCCATCCCATTAGTGTTTTTTTTCATCAACACCAGCTGAATTGCAGCGCGCCAAATTCAAATTAAATTACTAAACATATTTAATTTTCATGAAATCACAAGAAGCAATATAGGAAAACACAGCTTAGCTTGTTGTTAACTTGTTATGGCTGCAATCCCGTTAACGGGATAATTGTCATCAATAACCGCTGAACATTACTGAAAATATTTATATTCATGAAATCACAAGTGCAATATAGGAAAACAACTTAGCCTTTTGTTAATCTCCTTGTCGTGTCAGATTTTGAAAATTAGCTTTACAGCGAAAGCAATCCAAGCATTTGTAAGTTTATCGATCGCTCGACAAAACATTATGTACACTTGGCATCAAGTAGCTTGGTGACAAATCAGAAAAGCAATCAAATTCATCGTTTACCTTTCACGAGACTCCCAGTTACACAAATGTTCCTTTTTGATCCATAAAGATTTTTATATCCAAAAAGATTTGGCAAATCTGATCATAATTCCATCCTCCTGATTCCTGCTTACAAGCAAAAATTTAAAACGGGTAACACCAGTGACTAGAGAAAAAAAATTGTTAGATGCAGCAGATGCTAAGCTACAGGAAAGTTTTGCTAGCACAGACTGGAATATGTTCCGGGATTCCTCCAATGACATTGAGGAGTACACCACATCTGCAATTGGCTTCATCGACGATGTCGTCCCTACAGTGGCCGAACGTACATACCCCAACCAGAAGCCATGGATTACAGGCAGCATCTGCACTGAGCTAAAGGCTAGAGCTGCCGCTTTCAAGGAGCGTGACTCTAATCTGGAAGTTTATAAGAAATCCCACTCTGCTCTTTGATGAACCGACAATACAGGACTAAGATCGAGTTTTACTACGCCGGCTCTTATGCTTGTCGGATGTGGCAGGGCTTACAAACCATTACAGACTACAAAGGGAAGCACAGCCGGGAGCTGCCCAGTGACACGACCCTACCGGACGATCTATACTACTTCTATGCTCGCTTCGAGGGAATTAACACTGAAACATGCATGAGAGCACCAGCTGTACTGGACAACTGTGTGATCATGCTCTCCGTAGCCGACGTAAAACCTTTTAGACAGGTCAACATTCACAAGGTCGCAGGGTCAGAATGATTAACAGGACATGTACTGCAAGCATTTGCTGACCAACTAGCAAGTGTCTTCACTGACATTTTCAACCTCTCCCTGTCCGAGTCTGTAATACCAAGATGTTTTCAGCAGACCACCATAGTGCCTGTGCCCAGGAACACTAAGGTAACCTGCCTAAAATAACTACTGACCTGTAGCACTCATGTCTGTAACCATGAAGTGCTTTGAAAGGCTGATCATGGCTCACATCAACACATCCCAAAAACCCTAGACCTCCAATTTGGATATCACCCAAACAGATAAACAGATGATGCAATCTCTATTGCACTCCACACTGCCCTTTCCCACCTGGACAAAAGGAACACCTATGTGAGAATGCTATTCATTGACTACAGCTCAGCGTTCAACACCATACTGCCCTCAAAGCTCATCACTAAGCTAAGGACACTAGGACTAAACACCTCCGTCTGCAACTAGATCCTGGACTTCCTGACGAGCCGTCCCCAGGTGGCTTGGGTAGGTAACGATGCATCCGCCATGCTGATCCTCAACACAGAGGCCCCTCAGGGGTGTGTGCTCAGTCCCCTCCTGTATTCCCTGTTCACTCATGACTGCACAGCCAGGAAAGACTCCAACACCACCATTAAATTTGACGATGACACAATAGTGGTAGGCCTGATCACCGACAACGAGACAGCCTATAGGGAGGTCAGAGACCTGGCCGTGTGGTGCCAGGACAACATTCTCTCCATCAACGTGATCAAGCCAAAGGAGGTGATTGTGGACTATAGGAAAAAGAGGACCGAGCATGCCACCGTTCTCATCGACGGGGCTGCAGTGGAGCAGGTTGAGCGCTTCAAGTTCCTTGGTGTCCACGTCACCAACAAACTAACATGGTTCAAGCACACCAAGACAGTCGTGTAGAGGGCACGACAATCTATTCCCCCTCAGGAAACTGAAAAGATTTTACATGGGTCCTGTGATACTCAGAAGGTTCTACAGCTGCACCATCGAGAGCATCCTGACTGGTTGCATCACTGCCTCACGTGGCAACTGCTTGGCCTCCGCCGCAAGGCACTACAGAGGGTAGTGCGTACAGCCCAGTAAATCACTGGGGCCCAGCTTCCTGCCATCCAGGACCTCTATACCAGGCGGTGTCAGAGGATGGCCCTAAAAATTTTCAAAACTCCAGCCACCCTAGTCATAGACTGTTTTCCATGCTACCACACGACAAGCAGTACCGGAGCACCAAGTCTAGGTCCAAGAGGCTTCTAAACAGCTTCTATCCCCAAGCCATAAGACTCCTGAACATCTAGTCAAATGGCTACCCAGACTATTTGCATCCCCCTCTCCACACCACTGCCACTCTGTCATCTATGCATAGTCACTTTAATTAACTCTACCTACATGTACATACTACCTCAAATAACCGGTGCCCCTGCACATTGACTCTGTACCTGCATCCCCCTGTATATATTATTTTGTACTGCTGCTTTCTTATTACTTGTTACTTTACCCATATTTTTTCATTATGGTCTACACCGGGTGTATTTGGAACATGTGACTAATAAAATGTCATTTGCATTAATGGTAACAGTTGTTGACATTTAAATAACGTGCCATAGAATTCTGCGGCGCCATGCAAGCTGTGCCACAGTACCCTGCCACTTTTTTAAAGGACGTACCACTGTAGGAGTGCTCCAAACAAAACCCAATGAATAAATGTATGTCATTCCATTGACAAATGGAATGGCATAAACCAATAGATTTTCCTCAAGTCTAGCCTAGGTTGTGCACTCGGCCACCACCGTGTCCACTCCTACAATGACAACAGTAAGACTGTAATAATAATAATATATTGAATGCATTAACCGAAAATACCGTAACCAGATTAACATTGTCGATTATGGTAATTACGGGTAAATGTACCACTGGAGATACTGGTGTGCCTTCCCTGCGGCCTCCGCAATGCATTAGTCCACTCCAGACAGGCGTGAATCAGACTGGCATGTGCCATACATTTAAAAAAAAAAACATTTTTCTACTACATTTGCCACTGCTCGACTAGGCAAATCAACAGTTGACTAAATGCGGTCAGCCCTAATGTTTGCGTGTGACCAAAGGTATGTGGACAACTGCTCGTCAAACATCTCATTCTGGGGCCTACCGGGTGGTACAGTGGTTAAGGGCGCTGTACTGTAGCGCCCAGCTGTGCCACCAGAGACTCTGGGTTTGCGCCCAGGCTCTGTCGTAACCGGCCGCGACCGGAAGGTCCGTGTGGCGACTCACACTTGGCTTAGCGTCGTCCTGGGTTAGAGAGGGGTTGGCCGGTAGGGATATCCTTGTCTCATCGCGCACCAGCAACCCCTGTGGCGGATTGGCGCAGTGCGCGCTAACCAAGGTTGCCAGGTGCACGGTGTTTCCTCCGACACATTGGTGCGGCTGGTTTCCGGGTTGGATGCGTGCTGTTTTAAGAAGCGGCTTGGTTGGGTTGTGTATCAGTTGACGCATTACTTTCAACCTTCGTCTCTCTCGAGCCCGTACGGGAGTTGTAGCGATGAGACAAGATAGTAGCTACTAAAACAATTGGATACCATGAAAACGGGGTAAAATAAAAACATCTCATTCCAAAATCATGGGCATTTATATGGCGTTGAACCTCCCCCCTTTTCTGCTGTAACAGCTTTCACTCTTCTGGGAAGGCTTTCCACTAGATGTTGGAACATTTTTGCGGGGACTTAATTCTGTTCAGGTACAATAGCGTTAGTGAGCTCAGGCGCTGATGTTGTGCGATTAGGCCTGGCTTGCAGTCGGTGTTCGAAGGGGTTGAGGTCAGGGCTCTTTGCAGGCCAGTCAAGTTCTTTCACACCGATCTCAACAAACTCTTTCTGTATGGGCTTTGCTTGGTGCACAGGGGCATTGTCATGCTGAAACAGGAAAGGTCCATGCCCAAACGGTTGCCACAAAAGTTGGAAGCACAGAATCGTCTAGAATGTAATTTTATGCTGTGGTGTTAAGATTTCCCTTCACTGGAACTAAGGGACCTAGCCCGAACCATGAAAAACAGTCCCAGACCATTATTCCTCCTCCACCAAATGTTAGTTGGCCCTATGCATTCGGGCAGGTAGTGTTTTCCAGGCATCTGTCAAACCCAGATTCGTCCGTCAGACTGCCAGATGGTGTTTCATCACTCCAGAGAATGTGTTGCCACTGAACCAGAGTCCAATGGCGGCAAGCTTTACACCACTCCAGCCAACGCTTGGCATTGCGCATGGTGATCTTAGGCTTGTGTGTGGCTGCTTGGCCATGGAAACCCATTTCATGAAGCTGATGTGGCTTCCAGAGGCATTTTGGAACTTTTTAGTTAGTGTTGCAACCAAGGGCAGATGAGTTTTACACACTTCAGCACTCAGCGGTCCTGTTCTGTGAGCTTGTGTGAACTGCTGAGCTGTTGCTCTTCGATGTTTCCACTTCACAATAACAGCCTATGACGGTGCCACATTGAAAGTTACTGAGCTCCTTCAGTATTTTTATTTTATTTGAACCTTTTATTTAACTAGGCAAGTCTATTTAAGAACAAATTATTTACAATGACTGCCTGCACCGGCCAAACTCGGACAATGCTGGCCCCCTGGGACTCCCAATCATGGCCATTTGTGATGCAGTAAGCCATTCTACTGCCAATTTCCGTCTATGGAGATTGCATGGCTGTGTGCTCGATTTTTACACACCTTTAAACCCATTCATTTGAAGGGGTGTCCACATATGCATGTGTGCTTGCGATGGCTTTGCTTCTGACACCTATCATTACCTAGCCTACAGGAAATCAGAGTGCCTGTTGTACAGCTGAATGACCTTCACATATTTGTTTTAGTGTTGACAGAGAGAAGATATTATGCCAACACTTTGTCACCGAACACATTAACTCATTGTATTAGCCTAACCTTTGATCCTTTGTGGTAATAGTCTGAGGCTTTTGAATGACCTTAACACCAAGTTAATGTCAGTCTCTGGCTGAGGTAAAGAATCGTCATTTGTTCTGTGTGGTATACACAGCCTAGTATGCTCACTAAATTCCCCTAGTTTCTTGTCTAAACTTCCATTGACACTTGAATTATACATTCAAATGTAATCTGGACGGCATCCAGTGTTAGTTTATGGTGTATTTTCTCCAGACTCTCCTTCACCTGAAACAAAGGATTGATTGTGATCTGAATATATGTAACAATGTACCTGTCAAGTGGTCATGGAGAAAATCTTAACCCATATCAAATGCATGAAGTAATCCTCACTCTGTCCTCACAAACGGCTGAATCCTACCTTGAGCTATGTGAGCTCATGGCCTCAAACACGGAAATAAAGTGTTGAATGTGTTAATGTCAACAGACTGGAGTTCAGAGTATGCCATGCCACTAACTAGAGCTGGAATGATAAACTTCTCTACAGCAACCATATCACGTTTTGCTGATATCGTTCATTACGTTAAGTAGCCTATACTACAGAAAGTTTGAACTGACATTTGCTAATATGGATGATTGTTAATGGGACGATTGATGGCTACAACCATCACACTGGTAGTTTAGTTTAAAGGATGATAATAAATATAGATTTAACAATAGAACAATAAGTTCATAATGTGTATCGCATCAATTCAGGAAATGTATCGGAATATGGATATTTTCTTCCCATATCGCCGAGCTCTAACACTTAACACCACCTCCATTCTTTCACTACATTGTTTTGATTTGTTTTATCCAACATCAGAATGTTGTATTAGTGTGTGTGTGTGTGTTAACCCCAATGTTACTTCTTTATGTTACAGATCGTGTACCCCGTCCCACTGATCTAACCCCAAAGGCCAACGGTAAGCTGTGCCCCAGTTGCCATCTATCTAAATCAAATAACATTTTATTACTCACATGTGCCGACTACAACAGTGAAATGCTTACTTATGAGCCCCCGACAATGCAGTCGGTTGGTGACGTAAGGATGGGCATTTGAAATTATTTCAGTATTCAAATAATATCATATTCAGATATCCGGTGAGTCGAAATAATGTTTTAAAGAAAATGTTGGTGTTATTTCTGCTTACTTCAATGCTCGCATGACGAGAAAGAGCCTGTGTGCTGCGATCTGACCGTCTGTGTGGCACAGAGGGGAGAGCAAGACCGAGAAAGTAGCCAAACCGACTCTGCCTTAAGTTATCATACCATCTGATAGTGCCTTGACTGCATCAAATTGTGGTTAAGCTAGCTAGCTAAAGTAGCTTGACTAATTTAGGTTATTTTTCAGCGCTCCCTGTCCAATATCTACAACTCCATTTATATTTGAATAACCCTGCCCATTCCTAATGTTATCTATCGATTGTTGCACAACAGGATGGAATCTTTTGATGGTTGAAGCAGTATTTAGACTATTGAGTCATCTTCACTGCAAATTCATGTCATCTTCCTTCTGTGTATGCCTATTTCTTTACAGACAACACTGGGCTAATAGCAGGCTGTGTTGTAGGTGGACTTGGTAAGTTGCAGCAGATGTTATTTTTGAATGACGAGCTATGTGGATAACAATCATGGAAGATGCTGTACTCTATTGAAGTCTAACATTAGTGATATGCTAATAGGTGGGAATTTGGTCAAATTCACAGAACTATTCTTCTGAAGAGTTTCATTGGATTGGCAACTTTCTTTTCAAATCAAGTTATCGTTCAACAATTGTGTACTTGTTGCTGTACTATTAAATAATTTTCTAACATACTCACAAATGTATAGACTTATGTTTCTTGTGCAGAACTGAGTTATTTAATAATAATTTGCTATTGTTACTGGCATACCATTGTTTTTTCATTATATTCATAAGCGAAAAGGAGCAGGAATGTTTTGGTTTTAAAATGTATGCCAAGTAAAAATGAACTACCTCTGATGTTCAACAGAATAATACCTTATGGGTTCATATTTCTTTCTTTCTAGCCATTGTTTGTGGTGCAGTATTTGCAGTCTACAAAGTTAAACGAAGGTAAGAAGTTCTCATTTCATTAACTAACATCCAACCAAAGCTTGCTTCGTCATGGCTCCCTGTTTTCTTCATAAATGTTTGGAGCTCAGTTGTCTGTTCTTGCACTGTTACCACTGATGCTGGTTTCTGCCAAAGCTGCATCATTTACATTTGTAAAGCTTTCTGGTGTTTTGATATCAATGCACCAGTCACAGTAGTGGAGCAAAGTGAAGGAGATGGCCATGTCACAAGTGTATTGCTCTTTTAGCATTGAGCTGGTTGGTGTGTGTCATTGAAGAGGTCTAGAGGGGTAGTCACTTAGGTGGTGGGCAATGGTGGCGGTTTTCTAAGGTTGAGAAATAGCGGATGATGACCGGTGCTCGACTTCTGGGTTACAGCTCTCGAGGTGGCTACTCATCAAATGTGGCCACTAAAAAGTCTGAAGACAATGAGTTGTAGCATCCTCTGTCATGGTAAGAAGGCTTCTGAGCACACAGTTTTTATTTAATAAGAAAAGGTCGGTGGTATGTGATTTGAGAATGAATTGGCAGTGAAATGCAAAATGTTTAGTTTTTTTTGAAGGGTGAGCATGAACCTTGAACTGAAACATAATGAGCTCAAACTTGGCTTCAAGCTGACATGTTGTGGCAGCTGTTCAGTGCTATGTGTCAAAGTCCAACAGATTTGATCCAGTTTGTGTTCCACAGGTCCATGTTGGTTTTTGTTTAGCTGGGTAGATAGTTATTATCAGTATATAAATACATATTTTTTTCAGGAGTTGTCTAACAATTTTATTTTGATGTTTTTTTTTTAGTGCCAAGTAGCCTAATTTGCGTTAGTCTTCTCCTGCTTCATTGAGAAAGGAGTCACAGGAGTCGCTGCTGTGACGGTGCCTCTGAATCATCTACTACCCTCCCGCTTATGAACGCAGCAGCCCTTCCCAATTACCGGGAATGGTTCATATCCTTTCAAAGGAAGCTTTATTACGTGATGATTAGGAACCTCATGACGAATGTATTGGTTCTCTCCCATTTGGAAGCTTGTGCATAAGGAGTGGCCTTAATAAGTTAACTATTCATGTTTCCAGTGTACTTCACATATCACTTTCTTAATCTAAACCTGCCTCATCTTATTGCCTACATTCTGATGTTAAAAGTCCCACATGTATGGAAGCTGCTCTTTAGAGCGACCATGCATCACAAAGCCACTTTTACCCCCTCTGAAATAAGATTTAAGGAAATCATATCCTTTGCAATAAAAAAAACTCACAATATATCATGCAGTTTGACACCAATGTCTTGATAAAGTCATACCACCAAAAGGTAAACACTGGTTTCATAGACTAGGTTGCAGATGTGTTGAATGTAACCTGGAGTTCATTAACAAAATCGGGTTCGGAGAATCAATGGGCGCTCACTAACTTTACACAATTAAAGACCAAGGCCAATGATTAGAGCTAAATGTCAGGTTCATTTAAAAAGGTTGGTTTTATAAAGAGACCATGGAATTGATGTAGTATACTTATTTTGTAAGTGTGCTAGTTCTTTGAGGGATCAAGGACTCATGATCCAGCTTTGGAATCTTTATTTGCACTTATAGCCTATTTGTATTGTCTTGGAGTTATATTGTAGATACGATAATGAAAGATTTATTTAAAAGAATGTAAATGCATCTTGTTTTAATGAAGTTAAATGGGGAAAATACATGCTTACAATGTTATGTCTATTTTCAGAGATGAGTCATGTTTCTGTGACACATTTTCCCTCAACTGTTCTGGATTTGTGTGTAATTGGCTCACATTGCATGTGTAAGAATAACTGGGAACTGATTTAAGCAGATTGCGCAAAATGTATTGGAGATCTGCTATTCAACCACTTGTAATATAACATCCACCATACCCAACAGTTGAATTACTGCCTTGAGTAAATGTACATAGTCTTGCACTGTGGTTAATGTCACTATCTGGATCATGGTGTTCTATAGGAAAGAAACCTGCAGCTCTCTGTAATATCAGGCTCAGCTTAGTGCATTTTGAACGTTCAATGTGCTCTGGATTCTTCACTATGCCTTGTAATGAAGAATATTTTGGAGTTTGATGTCTATTGTATAGCCTACAGTGACTTTGCTTTATTCTGTACCCTACTAAGCAGCGTGGTGTTCAACATATCCAAACAAGACAACCCCACTTGCCATGTTTTCAAAATGGAATGAAAATACATGTTCCAGAATGTCGTCTTTCACTTGATCTTTGAAACCGCTATTTCCAACAGAGTAACATGTATTCATGTGTTTTGAAGTATTCTGTAGTGGCTCTATTCAATCTGTATTGCTGAAGCATTACAGATTGCACAATGTAAAGGTAATTTCTGATTGGTTGACATGCAGCGTTTACTGGGAATGCAGTCGCTGCTAAAGCTGGAACAATGTCTTTATTTTAATCACGCTTCCTATATGCTGTACTTGTCTTTGGTGTCAGTGTGTCTGTAATCTGTTAAATTCAGTGTAGGACCACAACTGTTATGTTGTGGTTAGCCAGTTATGAAAAATATTTTTAGCACTTGTTTGTACATTAAGCTAATCAATTAAACAGCAATCATTTTAACATGAACCGGCATCCTGTCTTTGTCCATGCTTTACTCTTGATACTGAACTAGTATCTATATTTACTGTTACATTATGCTGTGATTTGGGTCATGGCAGTTGGTTCTTGACCTAATATTTACACATCTCAGATTGGTCTGAGTTATCTTGCCAAAACTATGGTTGTGAATATTTTATTTTGCTGAAGGAAATGCGGTCATACATCATGAAAAGAATGCACATGTTACTAGACATGCCACCAGAGGTTTCCACAGTCTCCCATATTCAGGGAAACACACAGCACTTACTACATAGAGCCATGACTACATGGAACTGTCTTACGTGTGCAGTAAAATCAGATTTTTAAAAACTTAATTAACACGTGGACTGTTGGGAGACAAACACTCACATGCGCACACTCACTCACTTTACACGCATTGTAATATTGTGGATTTTATACTGTACATTTAATCTAGTGATGTCTTGTATGTGATATTGTTTTATGATGTGATTTAACTGTTTGGACCCCTATCAGTGATGCTTGATAGAAATTTAAAGTTGCCCACCAGAAGCAAATGCCACCCCCATTTTGACGTAATTCCTGCCCTAGAGTGGAAATGCTTGTTTAGGTTCCACACACGGAATATCTTACTAGCTGTTATCTGTTATACAGCGGGTGGGTCTAATCCTGAATGCTACTTATACAGTGGGGAGAGTATTTGATACACTGCTGGTTTTCCTACTTACAAAGCATGTAGAGGTCTGTAATTTTTATCATAGGTACACTTCAACTGTGAGAGACAGAATCTAAAACAAAAATCCAGAAAATCACGTATGATTTTTAAGTAATTAATTTGCAATTTATTACATGACAAGTATTTGATACATCAGAAAAGCAGGACTTAATATTTGCACAAACATTTGTTTGCAATTAGAGATCATACGTTTCATGTAGTTCTTGACCAGGTTTGCACACACTGCAGCAGGGATTTTGGCCCACTCCTCCATACAGACCTTCTCCAGATCCTTCAGGTTTTGGGGCTGTCGCCGGGCAATACGGACTTTCAGCTCCCTCCACCGATTTTTCTATTGGTTTCAGGTCTCGAGGCTAGCTAGGCCACTCCAGGACCTTGAGATGCTTCTTACGGAGCCACTCCTTACTTGCCCTGGCTGTGTATTTTGGGTCGTTGTCATGCTGGAAGATCCAGCCATAACCCATCTTCAATGCTCTTACTGAGGGAAGGAGGTTGTTGGCCAAGATCTTGCGATATATGGCCCCATCCATCCTCCCCTGAATACAGTGCAGTCGTCCTGTCCCCTTTGCAGAAAAGCATCCCCAAAGAATGTTTCCACCTCCATGCTTCACGGTTGGGATGGTGTTCTTTGGGTTGTACTCATCCTTCTACTTCCTCCAAACACGGCGAGTGGAGTTTAGACCAAAAAGCTCTCTTTTTGTCTCATCAGACCACATGACCTTCTCCCATTCCTCCTCTGGATCATCCAGATGGTCATTGGCAAACTTCAGATGGGCCTGGACATGCACTGGCTAGAGTAGGGGGACCACCACGCCATGACGGCGTAGTGTGTTACTAATGGTTTTCTTTGAGACTGTGGTCCCAGCTCTCTTCAGGTCATTGACCAGGTCCTTCCGTGTAGTTCTGGGCTGATCTGTGCACGGGAGGATGAAATATCCGTAGATTAAAGACCTGGCCCCATTCGGAGGGTTCTTTACAGGCCGGTGGCGAACTGGTATACGACAGAAACGGTGACGAGATCCAACCAACATTGAAACCTCAGCTGCAAAAAAACAAGGTCATTGCTCTGTATTCACAGATTCAGGGGATAATATCTGTATGATTGCATTAAATGATGTAAAGGATCTGGGTGTTAGACACTGGAATATCCAAAGGGGTTTATGTCTGGTGACCTGTCTTTAGAATTTTGTGTGGAGAAAAATGTTTTAAAGGGAACCAAGTATTCTGTGCAAATGGAAGGCAGGAATTGGACATAGGTCCAAATTGAACATAATAGTTCTGGGAGGGGGTCCTTAATGACCCTAGGCATCTGTGGCCACTGTCGATTTAAACTAGCTAATATTGAGAACTAAAGAGGAAACCTGGCCAAAATATATATTAGGCTGCGAACGTAAGAGTTCTGGTGAACGTAAGAGTTCTGGTAGGGATAGTCGAGATCTACCGGAAGGGCGCAAAAGTGGTCTGATTATTCCATGAAAGGAGGTACACACAGAGAGAGAATACACTGGGAAATAACTAGTAATTGAGTTAGAAAATAAAAAGCATACGCATAGACAGTTTTCAACGAGGATAAGAAGATAATTACTTGCGTCTAAGACCGATATATTAACCAGTTGAAAGTCATAAGAAACAACGGTTAAATGGGCTGTTAACCAGGACCTTACAAACCCCTGGGAAATAGCTTATTGAACGTAAGAGTTCTGGTGTTGTATACGTGTGAGACCTAATAATCTATCAAAAGTCATACAAATAATGATTCTATGATCCTAGAGGAAATTAACGGGAGGTACCTGTATTTCTAATCATAGAAAGTACAAGTACACACACATAGATTAAGGATAATAACAGATTATAGAGAAACACACAAAGATTGTGAGAAGCATAACAATAATTGAATAAACATGGGTAGTAAATCCTCTAAGGGGATTCCGGAATTAACCGGAGATGATAGATATGTGGAGGCCAAGGAAACATTTATTTTGGCCCGAAACGGAGAAAGAAGTACGAATTTGATGGACGTTTAAATATAGAAAAACTAGAATTAATGATCAAGCGGATAAATAAGGGATGTGGGGAGAAGGCAGAGAAGCAACCGGCAGAAGGGCTTGACACCGCCAGGGTGTGGCTGACTGAACCTAGGAAGAGAGTCGAGGGGGCAAAGAAAAAGGTAGCCACTAAGGAGGGAGGAGGAGGTAGTCAGGAGCAGACAGGAAGGACACACACGGCTCCCATAGAGACATCACCTAAACCCAAATTTTACCCCTCCCTGTTAGACCAGGCGTGGAGGGAAAATCCAGACGACGAGGTGGTGGTGGTGAGACGGAGGCAGCCACCGCCCGTCCCGTTACCACCTCCCCCATATGCTGGTCCTCAGGGAGCCGAGGGAGGAAGAGCCACAGAGAGGAGAACAGGATTTAGCAACCTTATTGAGAAAGTGGATAGAGGTAGAGAAAGGGAGAAAATCGGGAAAAGTGGATAGAGAACGTAAAAAGGGAAGAGAGTGTGTTCATGGGCTGCACGACCTAGAGCCCTCAGTAGACTCGATTCCCATAACCAGAGTCTGGAGAGAGACAGTCAAGAGAAAGGGGGAGATAGATGCTTTAACTGTAACAAACCGGGTCATTTTGCTAGAGATTGTGAGGCACCATGTAAACACTGCAATAAAGTAGGCCATAATCACAGAGACTGTAAAAAGAAAGAACAGAAAGAAGCAGAGCAGCTAATAGTAACTATCGGGGTAATTGTAGATAAGCATAAAGGAGGCTTTAAGGAAAGGGACCTAAGAGAGAAGGGAAAAATGGACAGGATCAGACGATAATTTAGTGTTTCAATTGCGATAAGACAGGACATTTCGCCCCGGGAGTGTAAGGCTCCCTGTAAACATTGTGACCGAGTAGGACACAACCACCGAAACTGCAAACATAAGGGGAAGGACAGGCGCAACAATCAGGAGAGAAAGAGAGAGACAGAAACAACGAGAGAGAGAGAGTAATGAGAATCATCGCCGGAGAAATGCTTGGACCTTTAAATTAGGGCTATTTTCTGGGAATTGTCTCGGTAGTGCGTGTCTGATTTTATGACTATAGACAATTATAAATAGGGTTATTTGTGGGGAGTTTTTGTCATTTCAATAGCTGCCACACGAGAGGCTCAGGTTCGTTTCCCAGTCTATGTATCAATGAACTAAAATCTGGGTTTCTGATTGTAATTCAACTATTGGTATGTTTTGCCTGGAAAGATACGGTCGCTAGTGTTTTGTGACAAGAGATGAAAAGAATCTGCCCACTCCATCAAGCAATGGGGACAACAACACAGGGCATTCACGGGATCTCATGGAACCATGGACCGCACCTGCAGAAACTGGACAAAAGGGGGAAGCAGAGGAGATACCTATCATAAACTTCTCCCAGCTGACGCTCGACATACCCCCTACGCCTCCTCCAGTGGTAGAAACAACCAGCTGGTATGATTGAGTGGAATCAGCCAACAGTAACACGGAAGCAGCAATGTGAGAGTCAGTAGTGCATGACCTTGAACGGTAATAATAGGAAGCTTCCGCTTAACACACAGGCCTAAGAGTACGTAGGTCTACAGCCCCAGTGGGAACTTCCCCTTTAAAAAGATATATAAAGAGAACAGAGATCATAAGACAGTATGATCCTCACTAACATATGAAACAGACTTCATATGGAGAATCATCATAGGTACATTTACTATTGCACTATACGCTTTTTGATAGAGTAAAACAATATTTTGGGAACCGGATAATTGTGCTTAAGTACTTATTGGGTCATACTCTGAAGAAGCTGGTTGAATCTTGTGAACCTGACTGAGTCTCCGAAAAACAGAGGTCTAACCACCTCTTGATCACATAGACAAAGCGGGCGTTTGCATTTTTGACACCAGAAACCAGAGGTGACTAGCAATTCAAGGAAAAACAGCCAAGTACAAGTTACCATATATTGCCTCTATGCACAGAGTTGGAAGTGAATAGTATTAGGATATACACTTTTTGTTGGACTAGAACAATATTTTGAGAGCTGGATATTTTTGCTTAAGTACTTATTGGGTCATACTCTGAAGAAGCTGGTTGAATCTTGTGAACCCGACTGAGTCTCCGAAAAACAGAGGTCTAATCACCTCTTGATCACATAGACAAAGCGGGCGTTCGCATTTTTGACACCAGAAACCAGAGGTGATTAGCAATTCAAGGAAAAATAGCCAAGTACCAGTTACAATATATTGAGTCCATACACAGAGTTGGAAGTGTATAGAGATACTGGAATTCGGAATCTAGCGTCATAGCTGTAAGAATACCGATTACGGGAAAGTGACAAAGGGGCTGAGCATTTATGGTAATTGAACTATTTTTGCTATTTAGTCAATATTGTTTGAAGTGTTAACGCATTTAAAGTTTTGCAATATTATCTGGCATAGCTTAAAGCATTAAGGATTGATTGAGCTTTATTGTTGTATTGAGAAACTGTATAACCATTGAAATGTAATAATGTGTATAAGACAGAGTGACTTAATAAAAGCTTGAAACTTTGACAACTAGGCCAGATTAAAGATCTGGAGAGCAAATGCCTTTGACACTCTCACTGAACAGAAAGTGACCCTGGTTATAGGTTAAAGTGATTGCACTAAAGAATATTTCATTGTGTGGACAATAATATATTTTTAAGAAAGTCAAAACATATACCAATACTAGTTTCCAAGTGACTACTAGCTGACGAGCATAAAAACTACTAGGAGTTGTTATTAGGTATTGATATATACATGGGTAAAGATCACTTGAGGGTAAGGAAATATAGGAGGAATCCATAACGCTTAAGAATATTTAAATAGGAGTATATCTATCCAAGGCCTCATACTAGACCGGACAATAAGGGAGTGACAACGTGAACGAAGGAACAAACCCAACTCACGCGAAGGGCCATTACGAAGAAATAGAAGGGTTGGTAGGGCCGCACGGCAAGGCCCTTGTTACACCGAAGTAACTAAAGTCCCAAAGTACTCTGCCCAGCCAGAGGACGGGGTAGAGGCTTTTGCTGCAGGCATTGGGCAAAGGTCAGCACCGTGACAGTTTGTTTAAAATATAGACTGAACGTTTTAATAGCTTATTTAGCTTAAATTGAAAGACTTATTATTTTTTATTTTATTTCACCTTTATTTAACCAGGTAGGCTAGTTGAGAACAAGTTCTCATTTGCAACTGCGACCTGGCCAATATAAAGCATAGCAGTGTGAACAGACAACACAGAGTTACACATGGAGTAAACAATAAACAAGTCAATAACACAGTAGAAAAAAAGGGGAGTCTATATACATTGTGTGTAAAAGGCATGAGGAGGTAGGCGAATAATTGCAATTTTGCAGATTAACACTGGAGTGGTAAATGATCAGATGGTCATGTACAGGTAGAGATATTGGTGTGCAAAAGAGCAGAAAAGTAAATAAATAAAAACAGTATGGGGATGAGGTAGGTAAAAATGGGTGGGCTATGTACAGCTGCAGCGATCGGTTAGCTGCTCAGATAGCAGATGTTTGAAGTTGGTGAGGGAGATAAAAGTCTCCAATTTCAGCGATTTTTGCAATTCGTTCCAGTCACAGGCAGCAGAGAACTGGAACGAAAGGCGGCCAAAAGAGGTGTTGGCTTTAGGGATGATCAGTGAGATACACCTGCTGGAGTGCGTGCTACGGATGGGTGTTGGCATCGTGACCAGTGAACTGAGATAAAGCGGAGCTTTACCTAGCATGGACTTGTAGATGACCTGGAGCCAGTGGGTCTGGCGACGAATATGTAGTGTGGGCCAGCCGACTAGAGCATACAGGTTGCAGTGGTGGGTGGTATAAGGTGCTTTAGTGACAAACCGGATGGCACTGTGATAAACTGCATCCAGTTTGCTGAGTAGAGTGTTGGAGGAAATTTTGTAGATGACATCGCCGAAGTCAAGGATCGGTGGGATAGTCACTTTTACTAGGGTAAATTTGGCGGTGTGAGTGAAGGAGGCTTTGTTGCGGAATAGAAAGCCGACTCTAGATTTGATTTTCGATTGGAGATGTTTGATATGAGTCTGGAAGGAGAGTTTACAGTCTAGCCAGACACCTAGGTACTTATAGATGTCCACATATTCAAGGTCGGAACCATCCAGGGTGGTGATGCTGGTCAGGCGTGCGGGTGCAGGCAGCGAACGGTTGAAAAGCATGCATTTGGTTTTACTAGCGTTTAAGAGCAGTTGGAGGCCACGGAAGGAGTGTTGTATGGCATTGAAGCTTGTTTGGAGGTTAGATAGCACAGTGTCCAAGGACGGGCCGGACGTATATAGAATGGTGTCGTCTGCATAGAGGTGGATCAGGGAATCGCCCGCAGCAAGAGCAACATCATTGATATATACAGAGAAAAGAGTCGGCCCGAGGATTGAACCCTGTGGCACCCACATAGAGACTGCCAGAGGACCGGACAGAATGCCCACCGATTTGACACACTGTCTGCAAAGTAGTTGGTGAACCAGGCAAGGCAGTCATCTGAAAAACCGAGGCTACTGAGTCTGCCGATAAGAATATGGTGATTGACAGAGTCGAAAGCCTTGGCAAGGTCGATGAAGACGGCTGCACAGTACTGTCTTTTATCGATGGCGGTTATGATATCGTTTAGTACCTTGAGCATGGCTGAGGTGCACCCGTGACCGGCTCGGAAACCAGATTGCACAGCGGAGAAGGTACGGTGGGAATCGAGATGGTCAGTGACCTGTTTGTTGACCTGGCTTTCGAAGACCTTAGAGAGGCAGGGCAGGATGGATATAGGTCTGTAACAGTTTGGGTCCAGGGTGTCTCCCCCTTTGAAGAGGAGGGATGACTGCGGCAGCTTTCCAATCCTTGGGGATATCAGACGATATGAAAGAGAGGTTGAACAGGCTGGTAATAGGGGTTGCGACAATGGCGGCAGATAGTTTCAGAAATAGAGGGTCCAGATTGTCAAGCCCAGCTGATTTGTATGGGTCCAGTTTTTGCAGCTCTTTCAAAACATCTGCTATCTGGATTTGGGTAAAGGAGAACCTGGAGAGGCTTGGACGAGTAGCTGCGGGGGGGGGGGGGCTTGTTGAAGTTTTCGATAATCATGGATTTCTCGGTGGTGACCGTGTTACCTAGCCTCAGCTGGGAGGAGGTGCTCTTGTTCTCCATGGACTTCAGTGTCCCAAAACCTTTTGGAGTTGGAGCTACAGGATGCAAATTACTGCCTGAAGAAGCTGGCCTTAGCATTCCTGACTGACTGCGTGTATTGGTTCCTGACTTCCCTGAACAGTTGCATATCACGGGGACTATTCGATGCTATTGCAGTCCGCCACAGGATGTTTTTGTGCTGGTCGAGGGCAGTCAGGTCTGGAGTGAACCAAGGGCTATATCTGTTCTTAGTTCTGCATTTTTGGAACGGAGCATGCTTATCTAAAATGGTGAGGAAGTTACTTTTAAAGAATGACCAGGCATCCTCAACTGACGGGATGAGGTCAATGTCCTTCCAGGATACCCGGGCCAGGTCGATTAGAAAGGCCTGCTCACAGAAGTGTTTTATGGAGCGTTTGATAGTGATGAGGGGTGGTCGTTTGACTGCGGCTCCGTAGCGGATACAGGCAATGAGGGCTGAGATCCTGGTTGAAGACAGCGGAGGTGTATTTGGAGGGCCAGTTGGTCAGGATGACGTCTATGAGGGTGCCCTTGTTTACAGGTTTAGGGTTGTACCTGGTGGATTCCTTGATGATTTGTGTGAGATTGAGGGCATCTAGCTTAGATTGTAGGACTGCTGGGGTGTTAAGCATATCCCAGTTTAGGTCACCTAACAGAACAAACTCTGAAGCTAGATTGGGGGCGATCAATTCACAAATGGTGTCCCGGGCACAGCTGGGAGCTGAGGGGGGTCGGTAGCAGGCGGCAACAGTGAGAGACTTATTTCTGGAGAGAGTCATTTTCAAAATTAGTAGTTCGAACTGTTTGGGTATGGACCTGGAAAGTATGACATTACTTTGCAGGCTATCTCTGCAGTAGACTGAAACTCCTCCCCCTTTGGCAGTTCTATCTTGACGGAAAATGTTATAGTAGGGTATGGAAATCTCAGAATTTTTGGTGGCCTTCCTGAGCCAGGATTCAGACACGGCAAGGACATCAGGGTTCGCAGAGTGTGCTGAAGCAGTGAGTAAAACAAACTTAGGGAGGAGGCTTCTGATGTTGACATGCATGAAACCAAGGCTTTTTCGATCACAGAAGTCAATAAATGAGGGTGCCTGGGGACATGCAGGGCCTGGGTTTACTTCCACATCACCTGCGGAACAGAGGAGGAGTAGAATGAGGGTGCAGCTAAAGGCTATCAAAACTGGTCGCCTAGAGCGTTGGGGACAGAGAATAAAAGGAGCAGATTTCTGGGCATGGTAGAATATATTCAGGGCATAATGCGCAGACAGGGGTATGGTGGGGTGCGGGTACAGCAGAGGTACTGGGTGCTGATGAGAGAGGTTGTATCACTGGACATGCTGGTTGTAATGGGTGAGGTCACCGCATGTGTGGGAGGTGGGACAAAGGAGGTATCAGGGGTATGAAGAGTGGAACTAGGGGCTCCATTGTAAACTAAAACAATGATAACTAACCTGAACAACAGTATACAAGGCATATTGACATTTGAGAGAGACATACAGCGAGGCATACAGTAATCACAGGTGTTGAATTGGGAGAGCTAGCTAAAACAGTAGCTAAAACAGTAGTTGAGACAACAACAGCTAATCAGTTAGCACAACAACAGCAGGTAAAATGGCGTTGACTAGGCAGGGAGGGTCGGATTAACTACACACAGAGCCTGAGTGCGGCTGGGGCCGACAGATAAAACATAAACAAGCAGAATGGAGTACTGTGATTAATGGACAGTCCAGCATGCATCAGCTATGTAGCCAAGTGATCAGTGTCCAGGGGGCAGCGGTGGATGGGGCAGGGAAGTTAGACTGGCGAGTATTATCCAGGTTTAAAAAACTGGCTTGCTGTGCAGAAGGTAAAAGGTAAAAGCCGCTAGCAGTGGCTAACAATGACTAAATAGCTTGTAGCTAGTTAGCTGGTTAGCTTCTGGAGGTTCTTGAGTGTGTTCTAAAAATTAAAAATAGTAGCGATTCCGTATCACATTGGGTGAGGCAGGTTACCGGAAGGTATAAACAAATTAAAAATCGAAAAGAGATTTAAAGTAAATATGGGTCCAGTGAGTGGTTGGGACGTGGCGATTCAGACAGTTAGCAGGCCTGTGCTAACAAGCTAAGAGTTAGTAGGCCGGGGCTAAACAAGGTAGCAGTTAGCGGACCGGGGCTAAACAATCTAGCAGTTAACAGGCCGAATTAGCAAGCAAGGAGATAGCAAGGGATAGACAGTTAGCCTTTGGGGGACGTCGCGATGGGGTGAGTCTGTTTATGCCTCTTCATGCGGTGACATCGATAAACCGGTCGTGTAGCCCAGGAGTATGCTTCGGTGGTAGCACAGGAGCTCTGGCCGGGCTAGCTTCAAGCTAAGTGGGTGGAAACGCTAGCCAGGAGTAATCATCCGGGGTTGCAGTTAGTTAGTTAGTTAGCTAGCTGTGAAGATCCAGCTGAAAATGTTCTGTTTGCGGTGGGAATCCGGTGGGAATCCGGGGATAAAAAAATAATAGGTCCGTTATGCTCTGGTTAGAGTCGCGTTGTTCAAACTGGCGAAAGCTTTCCGAGCTAAAGGTTAGCTGATGACCGGTTAGCTGAAGACCGCTAGCAATGGTTTGCTGACTGATAGCTGGTAGTTAGCTGGCTAGCTTCAGTTGAGGGGTTCTGGATCCAAGGTAAATATAAATACTTTAGAAAAAAAGCAGATCCGCGCTACATTGGGTGAGGCGGGTTGCAGGAGAGTATTTAGATGTTGAGGTTTAGCAAAATGTTTTAAAAGATATGCGAAGAAAAATATGTAAAAAAACGATATATACAAGGGACACGACACGACACGACAAGGCGTCTGACTGCTACGCCATCTTGGATTACACTAATTAATTCAAAATAATAGCGAGGCGATTTCAATGTAGTACGTTGTCAGCTGAAATAACATATTGAGAATGGAGTAGTATTTCAATAACTGAATCAAAGAAGAGACAGTTACCTAAATCTAATGAATTCTAATAATAAGCAGATAGGTAATTGCGATAGAGTTGTGCCCACCGAAATGTGTTTTTTATTCTAAAAGAGTTGACTGATGTATTTACATGTTATTTTTAAAGTCTTGGAAGGAAAAGTTAAGTTTCTGATGATTGTTCCCTGGTGAATTTGAGCAGGAAGTTTAATGTATTCTAACATTATAATCTGTTTCCATTACGTGGAACAATGTCCGGTCATTACTGAGTGGAGGGGGAGCCTGGACATTTAGAATCTTGAATACAAGATATGCGTCAGTGTATTGCGAAATATTTTTTCCAACTCAGGAGCTCATGCTTTCTGAGAATGTAACCGTGATTATAGCTATTGGCCTTCCTATCAAGCACTTTGAGAACCTGTTTGCAGACAGACTGAATGGGTTTTAATGTTGTAAAGCAAGCTTGGGCCAAACTAGTCAGGTAGTATGTTAAGGGGTGGAGTATCATAGATCTGAAGTGCAATTTGTTACCTCTGAAGTCAAACAATTTAATATGTTTTGGAAATTAGCTAGGTTGAATTTGTTTGAGTTACCTTTTTCATTTTTTATTTCAAAGAGAGGTTGGAATCAAGTATGATGCCGTGGTACTTAAAATCGGATACCACCTGGAGCTCTTCCCCTGATACATACCTGATACATAGACATCTGTCTCAGAGGCATTAGTTGTTTTCTTTGTAGTGAGTTCTTGTGTAGCTTGTTATTTACTATTTGCATGCATTTATCACTGCATCATCTGCATACATTGGAACTTCAGACTCTGTACAGACAGAAGGAAGATCATCAATGTATGAGCTGAAAAGTATTGAACTTTGGGGCATGCAAACATGGTAGCTATGAGTGAAAAAAAAGAGTCCGTTTTGACTTACGCTGATGAGCCACCAACTTTTTAAAGGTTTGATATTTATTAAACAACAGGATTCTTTCTCCCCAGGATAATTGTATCTAAGGGTAGCGCATGTTCAATTAGGTACAAATAAACACTGAGGAAGTTTAAAATGAATGATTTGAGGGAGTACAGTGGAATCATCATTATTATTAGGTTTTGTTTGTTTTTAACTTTGGTTTTCAAATACCCACACACAACAAATAGTGTATAACTATTTGTTTTTAAAATACTATGTTTGGATTCGCGTGTACTATTTCCATTTGCTTTAGTGCTACGATATCTTAAAGGGGCACGCACACACATGGAATTTTAGAAGTTTTATTTTCTGAGTTTTAATTAAACACGTGAATTATTTTGATAAAGGAATGTTCTGGGAACCTGGGATACAACATGTAGAACATGTTTGACAGTTTTTCTTTAATTTGTCTAATATAGTAACAAACACTTCTTTGAAGGGGTGGTATGACTTATGACCTCTATCATGACTTTCCTTTGTGGTTTGATCATTGGAAAGCCAGTTGGATAATACATTTAAGGTCATTTGTACTACTGCTTTAAGGTCATTTGTGTAATTGATAATTATGATGGAGTTTAAAGTTATTAGACATATTTGTAATTTGATCCAATGAGAAGAAAGAAAGGGCATAGCCTTTGACTAAGGATAGGCTTCCTTAAGTCTATCTTCCTATGACCATAAGGGTACAATCATTTTTCTTTGTGGAGTGTTTCAGTGTAGTGGTTTTGATCTGATTATGTTATTTGAAATTGTATTTTATCTTTTGACCTGTAGTAGTATTTTTTATAAATTACCTAGCTAAGTTTTATTTCACCTTAGGTAGTTAGCTATTGTTGTATATAGATTATATCTTTGTGTGAAATTTATCGCAACATTATATTTTTGTGTGAAATTTAACACAAAGAAGGCAGTAAAATTGATATGTTAATATTATAATTTTTATTTAAATTGAATAAGCTATTACAGTTAATAAGAATAAGTTTAAAATATGGTAGACTTATATTAAGTATTTAGGACATATTTTAAGCCTGGAGTATTAATAAATGGGGAAAAGATTTTGGTCGTTCAGCCTCCGGACATCAGACAGTCTGCTCCATTGGTTATAAAACAAGAGAGGGCAGGCATGCATTCCAGTCCTTAACTCCAGGATATGTCCAGTTAATCTGTTGAGAAGAGATACAATGACTCTGTTGAATGTGGCCATCACCCCCACAGAAAGCCAGAGGCTATAAAAGAGATTACTCCCACCTTTGAGGACTTGGTAGAGGGGGGTGTAATTAGAGAGAGAGATGCACAATGCAATTCTCCAAGGTTTTGGCAAAGAAAGCAGCCCCAGTTGAGAGTTCTGCCACAGAGGTATAGTAAATACATATTACACATGCTCAGTTGATTTTGAATCTATTAGATGCTGTACATTGGCCAGCAAATTAAGCTATTTGTAAGTGTGAGGCTCATAATAAAGGATCAAATAGTATCAGCCTACCTAAGTCACTGTTTAGATATGCAGCAATATTGACACATGGGCAGAGCCATGTGTAAACAGGGAGGAAGGATGGTAGAGCAGCATTGTGACGTCTTCTTAGGCATTTCCCTTGAAGAATGGCTGTAAGGGACCATATATGGCATGTGGTCACATGGTGTCTCCCGCAGAAAACCTTGCGTAAAATACTGAGGTAACCCTTTTTCCAATATCTTCTTATGAGAAACCAACTGTCTCGACGGATATATTATTGAATATATTTGTTAAAAACACCTTGAGGATGGATCCTAAACAACGTTTACCGTGTTTCTGTCGATATTATGTAGCTAATTTTGGAAAAAAGTTTGCCGTTATATTTGTAGCATTTTTCGGTTGATTTCTCAGCCAAGCATGGTGAAGAAACGGGAGCTTTTTCGCCTACAAAAATAATATTTTTGGAAAAAAGGAACATTCGCTATCTAACTGGGAGTCTCCTGAGTGAAAGCATCCAAAGTTCTTCAAAGGTAAATTATTTAATTTGGTTGCTTTTCTTATTTTCGTGAAAATGTTGCCTGCTGCCAGCAGAGCCTAGCATAGCATTATGCCATGATAAACATACACAAATGCTTGTCTAGCGTTGGCTGTAACGCATATTTTGAAAATATGAGATGACAGTGTTGTTAACAAAAGGCTAAGCTTGTGTTTGAATATATTTATATATTTCATTTGCGATTTTCATGAATAGGAAAAGTTTCTAGGGGTATTTATGTCCGTTGCGTTATGCTAATGCATTTGAGTCTCTGATTACGCTCCCGGATACGGGTTTGCTCGTCGCAACTGGTTAAAAACATATATTTCTTTTAGAATAGATAAATATAGCAAATGGGTGGAAGTATTTCCAACTTACTTGGCGGACACGATTATGGTAGCTAAAATATTAGGTCCAGATATTATCCCTATAGTTTACTGGGATCTATTTCTTTAAACAATGGATTACATTTCAGCTAATCAGGTAAACCATGTGGAATGCCAGAGTTAGGGAGACCAGAACAGACAGACATAGAAGTTGAAGATATACTAGCAGAACACATGAGAAGACTGTTTGTTAACCAAACCCGTATGTCCAACATTTTGTGTCCAACAGGTGAATTACAGGAGAAGGTGATTCACTCAATCCAACCAGGAGACTGGGCGTGGATTCAGTCCCTGAGGAAAAAAGACTGGAAGCAGCCCCGTTGGGAAGGCCCATACCAGGTTCTGTTAACCACTGCCTTTGCCATTAGAATAGCTGAGAGAGTCACTTGGGTCCTCGTTACTCACTGCAATAAGGTATGTACATATAGAAGCACTGCTGATCACACACAGAGTTAGGAGAAGAACCGAGAACCAACAGGGTCCGGGGATTACCTCCTTTACGAAGATTCCCTATCCTGACCGTTCATCACTGTGTGAGCTCCTAGAAGTGTGAGTATGGGGTGGTACCTAGCAGACCGACTTAAGGGCAGGAGAGACTTGGCGGTTTTGGGGAATATTAGGGACTCTGAGCTGCATCATAGTCTCTGTAATGTTTCTACATTCAGATCCACCACCTTCCGGTACTAATTATAGGACGCTGTTGTCACTGATAAGAAGTAAAAGACAAACAATTTAAAATACTGACCATCAAGGATGAGTGACTTACAGAATAAGGAGACAAAGAAGGTCAAGATGTAGGATCTAAGATAAACATTAAACAATTTCCTCAGAAAGCAAATAACTTCACAGGGATTGGGTTGGCCAGATTGAAGTACTCGGCCAACTCACTTCGGTTCACTTTAACTCCTGATGAGTACCAGTGTTATAGATACAAGAATGGCACCGAGAACTTAGGTGATTTTAATGGCTGTAAGGCAATCGTTAATGTGACTGACTTTTTAATGGCTGTAAGGCAATCACTTAACCTCACAGCACCTATAACTGATTTATGGTGGGCTTGTACAAGCAAAGGATGCATACGATAGACACTACCAAAAGGGTGGTTAGGAACTTGCGCCCTGGTGTTATTGGTCCAACCAGTTCGAGTTAGTCATCAGAGGTCAGTTGTAGGAGGCTAAAGAAGGCACAGGAGGAGTTTAGACCAGGATGGGAGTAGCTTTGTCTAGATGGATGCTATTGGCATCCCCATGGAAGTTACAGATTAATACAAAGCTATGTATCAAATAGGTGAAGACTTTACCACTACATTCTTTTGGTGGTTGACAATAAATAAAAAATGTGGATTGGATTAATTACATCTATTATAATCAACAGAGATTCATGAATGAAACCGGGGATGAAGTAAAGGTGTTCTCTGACCAATTATCCACAACCCGACCAGGCAAAATAGGTTGGCTCTCGATATGTTATTGGCAGAAAAGGGCTGGGTATGTGGAATGATTGGGGTTCATTGTTGTACATTTATTCCTAATAACACAGCTCCAGATGGATCTGTGACCAAGGCCCTGGCCGGTTTAACCACATTAGCTCATAAATTAGTAGTGAACTCTGGTGTGGATACCTCCACGACTGGGTGGTTCGATAGTATGTTTGGAAAATGGAAAAATGTTGTAATTACTGTATTGTGGGCTGCTTTCACCTGTATGAGTGTGTTGGTGTTGTGTGGATGCTGTTTGGTCCCATGTGTGAGAGGTTTAATCACCAGGACTCTAGAGAGATCGATTACGCAACAAATAATGAGGTATGGACAGATTCCGAGCTCCAACCAGTGGGATGACAACTTTATGCCTCCAGGCCTAGTAGATGGCTCCGTTTCCTTCAACCACGAGGAGCCCATGTGGATGAGACCATCTTCAATGTTTAGGCAGACTGTTCAATTAATGAATATTATAATGAAAAACCTAAAAAGAAGAGTTATTTATATTTATATTTAAGTCATTTAGCAGACGCTCTTATCCAGAGCGACTTACAAATTGGTGCATTGACCTTATGACATCCAGTGGAACAGTCACTTTACAATAGTGCATCTAAATCTTAAAGGGGGGGGGGGTGAGAAGGATTACTTTATCCTATCCTAGGTATTCCTTAAAGAGGTGGGGTTTCAGGTGTCTCCGGAAGGTGGTGATTGACTCCGCTGTCCTGGCGTCATGAGGGAGTTTGTTCCACCATTGGGGGGCCAGAGCAGCGAACAGTTTTGACTGGGCTGAGCTGGAACTGTACTTCCTCAGTGGTAGGGAGGCGAGCAGGCCAGAGGTGGATGAACGCAGTGCCCTTGTTTGGGTGTAGGGCCTGATCAGAGCCTGGAGGTACTGAGGTGCCGTTCCCCTCACAGCTCCGTAGGCAAGCACCATGGTCTTGTAGCGGATGCGAGCTTCAACTGGAAGCCAGTGGAGAGAGCGGAGGAGCGGGGTGACGTGAGAGAACTTGGGAAGGTTGAACACCAGACGGGCTGCGGCGTTCAGTTATAATTGGATATAGGCCTAGAACAGTCATTGATGGGAATCTGATGTAAATACATGTATTGGTTTTGTTTGCTTTTGTGTAACATTTATGATTCCATAGGACGGTTGACGTATCAGTGTGTAATATTTAGTCAAAGGGTGGATTGATAAGGGAATTTATATGTTTAAGGTAAGAACTCCACCCTGAAATGTAATTATTAGACTATGTAAAATGTATTAAGAATAATTAGACTAATGTAATTATTAGACTATGTCAAATGTATTAAGAATAATTAGACTAATGTAATTATTAGACTATGTAAAATGTATTAAGAATAATTAGACTAATGTAATTATTAGACTATGTAAAATGTATTAAGAATAATTAGACTAAAGTCCAATAAGGTTTGGTCGAGACAAGTAAGGGAGAGAAATGTGTGTGTCTAAGAAAACACAGAGGACAATTATACAGTGCCTTGCGAAAGTATTCGGCCCCCTTGAACTTTGCGACCTTTTGCCACATTTCAGGCTTCAAACATAAAGATATAAAACTGTATTTGTTTGTGAAGAATCAACAACAAGTGGGACACAATCATGAAGTGGAACAACATTTATTGGATATTTCAAACTGAAAAATTGGGTGTGCAAAATTATTCAGCCCCTTATGTTAATACTTTGTAGCGCCACCTTTTGCTGCGATTACAGCTGTAAGTCGCTTGGGGTATGTCTCTATCAGTTTTGCACATCGAGAGACTGAAATTATTTCCCATTCCTCCCTGCAAAACAGCTCGAGCTCAGTGAGGTTGGATGGAGAGCATTTGTGAACAGCAGTTTTCAGTTCTTTCCACAGATTCTCGATTGGATTCAGGTCTGGACTTTGACTTGGCCATTCTAACACCTGGATATGTTTATTTTTTAACCATTCCATTGTAGATTTTGCTTTATGTTTTGGATCATTGTTTTGTTGGAAGACAAATCTCCATCCCAGTCTCAGGTCTTTTGCAGACTCCATCAGGTTTTCTTCCAGAATGGTCCTGTATTTGGCTCCATCCATCTTCCCATCAATTTTAACCATCTTCCCTGTCCCTGCTGAAGAAAATCAGGCCCAAACCATGATGCTGCCACCACCATGTTTGACAGTGGGGATGGTGTGTTCAGGGTGTTGCTTTTACGCCAAACATATCATTTTGCATTGTTGCCAAAAAGTACAATTTTAGTTTCATCTGACCAGAGCTCCTTCTTCCACATGTTTGCTGTGTCTCCCAGGTGGCTTGTGGCAAACTTTAAACGACACTTTTTATGGATATCTTTAAGAAATGGCCTTCTTCTTGCCACTCTTCCATAAAGGCCAGATTTGTGCAATATACGACTGATTGTTGTCCTATGGACAGAGTCTTCCACCTCAGCTGTAGATCTCTGCAGTTCATCCAGAGTGATCATGGGCCTCTTGGCTGCATCTCTGATCCGTCTTCTCCTTGTATGAGCTGAAAGTTTAGAAGGACGGCCAGTTCTTGGTAGATTTGCAGTGGTCTGATACTCCTTCCATTTCAATATTATCGCTTGCACAGTGCTCCTTGGGATGTTTAAAGCTTGGGAAATCTTTTTGTATCCAAATCCGGCTTTAAACTTCTTCACAACAGTATCTCGGACCTGCCTGGTGTGTTCCTTGTTCTTCATGATGCTCTCTGCGCTTTTAACAGACCTCTGAGACTATCACAGCGCAGGTGCATTTATACGGAGACTTGATTACACACAGGTGGATTGTATTTATCATTATTAGTCATTTAGGTCAACATTGGATCATTCAGAGATCCTCACTGAACTTCCGATAGAGAGTTTGCTGCACTGAAAGTAAAGGGGCTGAATAATTTTGCACGCCCAATTTTTCAGTTTTGGATTTGTTAAAAAAGTTTGAAATATCCAATAAATGTCGTTCCACTTCATGATTGTGTCCCACTTGTTGTTGATTCTTCACAAAAAAATACAGTTTTATATCTCTATGTTTGAAGCCTGAAATGTGGCAAAAGATTGCAAAGTTCAAGGGTGCCGAATACTTTCGCAAGGCACTGTACATGACCTGACCTGGTTAAAAAGTTGAAAACCTTACGACAAGAAAAGGAGTCCTGTGAAGGTCCCTCTAATCTCTGGAGGAAGGGAACGGTATGGAACTGCCAGCTTGGTAGTGATAAACGAGGAATGAGGACTGTGGGGAAAGATACATCCCACCCACTGTTTGTGTGTCTGTGTGTGCGTGTAATCCCCCTACTGTTTGTGTGTCTGTGTGTGCATGTAAGTAGGTAGGGGGGTGGGAGTTATAAAATTACATGTCTTGGCATTTTTTTACTTTAAAACATTCTCTTGAATAAAGAACCAACCTTGTGCAGAAGCTGAGTTTTTGCCTAATTATTATTAAACCCAGCATTTTACAAATCCCGGGGGTTGGTCAAAGCTTCAATAATTGTTTAGTTATCATCATTGGGATTGAAAATTCTTGCGACAATAAACTATGCATTAGTCAGGCCACCAGTGTCCGGTCTGGAGTGTGATGTCACGGCTCTGCTAGGCGGTGGCAAAAGTCCTGTGACTACTCTTACTAACATACTGCATACTTAACCTCTCTGGGATATTCGGAATGGTAGCGTCCCACCCCGCCAACAGCCAGTGAAAGTGCAGGGCGCCAAATTCAAAACAACAAATATCTCATAATTAAAATTCCTCAAGCATACAAGTATTTTACACCATTTTAAAGATAACATTCTCGTTAATCCAGCCACAGTGTCTGATTTCAAAAAGGCTTTACAGCGAAAGCACCACAAACGATTATGTTAGGTCACCACCAATTCACAGAAAAACAGCCATTTTTCCAGCCAAAGAGAGGAGTCACAAAAAGCAGAGATATAGATTAATCACTAACCATTGATGATCTTCTTCAGATGACACTCATAGGACTTTGTTACACAATACATGTAGGTTTTGTTCGTAAAAGTGCATATTTATATCCAAAAATCTCATTTGACATTGGCGTGTTATGTTCAGTAGTTCCAAAACATGCGGTGATTTTGCAGAGAGCCACATCAATTTACAGAAATACTCATAATAAACATTGATAAAAGATAAAACTATTATACATGTGTCAGATTTCAAAAGAACCTTACTGAAAAAGCATACCATGCAATAATCTGAGTACGGCGCTCAGAGACCAAACAAGCCAAAAAGATATCCTCCATATTGTGCAGTCAACAGAAGTCAGAAATAACATTATAAACATTCACTTACCTTTTGATAATCCTCATCAGAATGCACTCCCAAAAATCCCAGTTCCACAATAAATGTTGATTTGTTCGATAAAGTTAATAATTTATGTCCAAATAGCTCCTTTTGTTAGGGCGTTTGGTTAACAAATCCAAACGTGCGTGCAGGTCCAGCCGAAAGGTCAGATGAAAAGTCCAAAAAGTTACATTACAGGTCGTAGAAACATGTCAAATTAAGTATAGAATCAATCTTTAGGATGTTTTTATCATAAATCTTCAATAATGTTCCAACTGGATAATTCCTTTGTCTGTAGAAAAGCAATGGAACGTGAGCTAACTTTTCACCGTGCGTCACGAGCTCGTGGCACTCTGCCAGACACCTGGCTCAATCCCCTCTCATTCGGCCCCACTTCACAGTAGAAGCATCAAAAAAGCTTTTAAAGACTGTTGACATCTAGTGGAAGCCTTAGGAAGTGCAACATGACCAATATCCCACTGAATTTTCAATAGGCTATGAGTTGAAAACCTACAAACCTCAGATTTCCCACCTCCTGGTTGGATTTTCTCAGGTTGACACCTGCCATATGAGTTCTGCTATACTCATAGACATCATTCAAACAGTTTGACAGTCTTCAGAGTGTTTCTATCCAAATATATATGATATGCATATTCTAGCTTTTATGGCTGAGTAGCAGGCAGTTTACTCTAAGCACGTTAGTCATCCAAGCTACTCAATACTGCCCCCCAGTCACCATGAAGTTAATGAGTATTGTCACGATCCGGCTCAAAGCCCGTAACAAAAAGGGAGACAACGTGGAGATAATAATAACAAAATATATTTATTAACTGAAGTAAATTAAATACAATTAACAATGGTGTGTGTTTAGTCAGTACTGTAAGTGAGAGGTCGCGTGTATACATGTGATAATGAGGGGTGTTGAAAGGTGCCAACACAAACAAACCGAATAGAAACAAAATTGCCACAACCAAAATCTGTCTGTGTCTGCATGGAGAGAGTCTCCCCAATGAATGGAGAAGAGGTGCATTTATCCTGGGACACACCCGAGCCCAGGTGTGTCCCATTTCTCTGACGACCCTCCCGCCTCCACCCACCGACTTCCTATTAAGGAAAACAAGAGCAAAGAGAAAGAATTCGGCAGACAGAGTGGGAGGGTCGTCACAGTATATACTATGTACTATTAGTTAATTTTAGTATACTGTAAACAAACAGTATGCTTTCAGTTGAGCGTACTAGCTCCTCGCCTTTCTACCGGAAGTTGATGCTGTTGCTATGCAACCTTCTGCAAGCTAGTTAGCAAAACAAATTACTAGTTAGACATTTTATGACTTCGGGTGTGTTCTTAAATTCAATGTGGAGTGCCAGAGTGCGCTCGTAAATTTAGAGCGTTGTCAGATTGTCTATTTTGTAAATTCAGAGCGTTTCGCTCTTGGAGGAGTAGGGTTGTTTTGAGCGTTCTGACCTTACAATAGCAGTCAAGCACCCAGGCTAATGTTGGCTTGCTAGCTACTTCCAGACTCAAATGCGACCACTTTGACCATTTTACTCACCCTAGCAGAGCTGGTTATCCAGAGCGTTGGTGACTGTAACTGTGCTGCTGGCAACAATTTAATTAAGCTTTTTTTGCCCACGTTTACTGACACCTGACATATTAAACAGGTGTTGAGCGCTCGTAAATTCATTATTCTGCGCTCTGGTACACTCAGACGAGAGTGAAATTAAATTGGAGTAGATAGCACCCGAGTAGAAAGCACCCGAATGTCCATTGAGAACGCACATGACGGGAAAAATCAAGTCAATAAACGTTGGGTAGTTAGTATATAGTTAATATACTGGCAGGATCAAGCCTGGCCCGCTGAGGAGTGATGGACTCCATCCTTGCTGGAGGGGTGCCCTCATCTTATCTATGAACATAGACAGGGCTCTAACTCGTCTAGCTCTACAATGATTGAGGGTGCAGGCCAGGCAGCAGACTGTTAGCCAGCCTGCCAGGTTAGTGGTGTCTGCCACTAGCACCGTCAGTGTAGTCAGCTCAGCTGTCCCCATTGAGACTGTGTCTGTGCCTCGATCTAGATTGTGAAAAACTAAACTGCCTGTGTTTGCTCTAGCAACCTCACTGGAATACAGACATCCTCCATTCCTGTCATTATTGAAAGAGATTGTGATATCTCACATCTCAAAATAGGTCTACTTAATGTTAGATCGATCACTTCAAAGGCAGTTATAGTCAATGAACTAATCAACTGATCATAATAGTGATGTGATTGACCTGACTGAAACATGGCTTAAGCCTGATGAATTTACTGTGTTAAATAAGGCCTCTCCTCCTGGTTACACTAGTGACCATATCCCCCGCGCAAAGGCGGAGATGTTGCTAACATTTACGATCGCAAATTTCAATTTACAAAAAAAAAGACTGCATTTTCATCTTTTGAGCTTCTAGTCATGAAATCAATGCAGCTTACTCACTTTTTATAGCTACTGTTTACAGGCCTCCTGGGCCATATACTACGTTCCTCACTGAGTTCCCTGAATTCCTATCGGACCTTGTAGTCATGGCAGATAATATTCTAATTTTTGGTGACTTTAATATTCACATGGAAAAGTCCACAGACCCACTCCAAAAGGCTTTCAGAGCCATCATCGACTCAGTGGGTTTTGTCCAACATGTCTTCGGACCAACTCACTGACACAGTCATACTCTTGACCTATATTTGTCCTGTGGAATAAATATTGTGGATCTTAATGTTTTTCCTCATAATCCTGGACTATTGGACCACCATTTTATTACGTCTGCATTCGCAACAAATAATCTGGTCAGACCCCAACCAAGGATCATCAAAAGTCGTGCTATAAATTCTCAGACAACCCAAATATTCCTGGAGGCCATTCCAGACTCCTCCACCTACCCAAGAACATCAGAGTACAAAAAGCAGGTTAACCACCTAACTGAGGAACTAAATGTAACCTTGCATAACACCCTAGATGCAATCACACCCCTAAAAACTAAAAACATTTGACATAAGAAACTAGCTCCCTGGTATACAGAAAATACCCGAGCCCTGAAGCAAGCTTCCAGATAAATGGCTACATCAAACTGGAAGTCTTCTGATTAGCTTGGAAAGACAGTACCGTGCAGTAGTCACTGCTGCTCGATCATCCTATTTTTCCAACTTAATTGAGGAGAATAAAAACAATCCAAATGTATTTTTGATACTGTCACAAAGCTGACTAAAAAGCAGCATTCACCAAGAGAGGATGGCTTTCACTTCAGCAGTGATAAATTCATGAGCTTCTTCGGCGAAAATATCATGATCATTACAAAGCAAATGACGGAATCCACTTAAATCTGCATATTTCTCCGAAGCTCAGTTGTCTTGAGTCTGCACAACACTGCCAGGGCCTAGGATCAAGGTAGACACTCAAGTTTTTTAAGTCCTATATCTATTGACACATTAATGAAAATATTAATGGCCTCTAAACCTTCAAGCTGCTTACTGGAACCGATTCCAATTAAACTACTGAAAGAGCTGCTTCATGAGCTTGGCCCTCCTATGTTGAATATAGTAAATGCCACCCTATCCACCGGATGTGTACCAAACTCTCTAAAAGTGGTAGTAATGAGTCTTTCAAGCCTTGAAACAGCCAAACCTTGACCTAGGCCTATATCAAATCTCCCATTCCTCTCAAACATTTTTGAAAAAGGTTGTTGAAAAAGTTGAGAAAAAGCTGTTGTGCAGCAACTCACTGCCTTCCTGAAGACAAAACAATGTATATGAAATGCTTCAGTCTAGTTTTAAACCCCATCATAGCACTGAGACTGCACTCGTGAAGGTGGTCCTTTAATGGTATCAGACCAAGGATCTGCATCTGTCCTCGTGCTCCTAGACCTTAGTGCTGCTTTTGATACCATAGATCGCCACATTCTTTTGGAGAGATTGGAAACACAAATTGGTCTACACGAACAAGTTCTGGCCTGGTTTAGCGCTTTTCTGTCTGAAAGATATCAGTTTGTCTCTGTGGAAGGGTTGTCCTCTGACAAATCTACTGTAAATTTTGGCGTTCCTCAAGGTTCCGTTGTAGGACCACTATTGTTTTCACTATAAATTTTACCTCTTGGGGATGTCATTCGGAAACATAATGTTAACTTTCACATTTCGATGACACATGGTGAAGCCCCAAAATTGCCCTCCCTGGAAGCCTGTGTTTCAGACATAAGGAAGTAGATGGTGGCAAATGTTTTACTTTTAAACTCGGGCAAAACAGAGATACTTGTTCTAGGTCCCAGGAAAAAAGAGATATTCTATTGGATTTGACAATTAATCTTGATGGTTGTACAGTTGTCTCAGATAAAACTGTGAAGGACCTCAGCGTTACTCTGGACCCTGATCTCTCTTTTGACGAACATATCAAGACTGTTTCAAGGACAGCTTTTTTCCATCTACGTAACATTGCCAAAATCAGAAACTTTCTGTCCAAATGTATCCATGCTTTTGTCACTTCTAGATTAGACTACTGCAATGCTCTACTTTCCGGATACCCGGATAAAGCACTAAATAAACTTCAGTTAGTGGTAAACACGACTGCTAGAATCTTGACTAGAACCTAAAAATGTGATCATATTACTCCAGTGCTAGCCTCTCTACACTGGCTTCCTGTTAAGGATAGGGCTGATTTCAAGGTTTTGCTGCTAACCTACAAAGCATTACATGGGCTTGCTCCTACCCATCTTTCCGATTTGGTCCTGCCGTACATACCTACACGTACGCTACGGTCACAAGACGCAGGCCTCTTTATTGTCCCTAAAATTTCTAACCAAACAGCTGGAGGCAGGGCCTTCTCATATAGAGTTCCATTTTTATGGAATGGTCTGCCTATCCATGTGAGAGACGCAGACTCTGTCTCGGCCTTCAAATCAAATCAAATCAAATCTTATTTGTCACATACACATGGTTAGCAGATGTTAATGCGAGTGTAGCGAAATGCTTGTGCTTCTAGTTCCGACAATGCAGTGATAACCAACAAGTAATCTAACTAACAATTCCAAAACTACTGTCTTATACACAATGTAAGGGGATAAGGAATATGTACATAAGGATATATGAATGAGTGATGGTACAGAGCAGCATACAGTAGATGGTATCGAGTACAGTATATACATATGAGATGAGTGTGTAGACAAAGTAAACAAAGTGGCATAGTTAAAGTGGCTAGTGATACATGTATTACATAAGGATGCAGTCGATGATGTAGAGTACAGTATATACATATGCATATGAGATGAATAATGTAGGGTAAGTAACATTATATAAGGTAGCATTGTTTAAAGTGGCTAGTGATATATTTACATCATTTCCCATCAATTCCCATTATTAAAGTGGCTGGAGTTGGGTCAGTGTCAATGACAGTGTGTTGGCAGCAGCCACTCAATGTTAGTGGTGGCTGTTTAACAGTCTGATGGCCTTGAGATAGAAGCTGTTCAGTCTCTCGGTCCCAGCTTTGATGCACCTGTACTGACCTCGCCTTCTGGATGATAGCGGGGTGAACAGGCAGTGGTTTGGGTGGTTGATGTCCTTGATGATCTTTATGGCCTTCCTGTAACATCGGGTGGTGTAGGTGTCCTGGAGGGCAGGTAGTTTGCCCCCGGTGATGCGTTGTGCAGTCCTCACTACCCTCTGGAGAGCCTTACGGTTGAGGGTGGAGCAGTTGCCGTACCAGGCGGTGATACAGCCCGCCAGGATGCTCTCGATTGTGCATCTGTAGAAGTTTGTGAGTGCTTTTGGTGACAAGCCAAATTTCTTCAGCCTCCTGAGGTTGAAGAGGCGCTGCTGCGCCTTCTTCACGACGCTGTCAGTGTGAGTGGACCAATTCAGTTTGTCTGTGATGTGTATGCCGAGGAACTTAAAACTTGCTACCCTCTCCACTACTGTTCCATCGATGTGGATAGGGGGGTGTTCCCTCTGCTGTTTCCTGAAGTCCACAATCATCTCCTTAGTTTTGTTGACGTTGAGTGTGAGGTTATTTTCCTGACACCACACTCCGAGGGCCCTCACCTCCTCCCTGTAGGCCGTCTCGTCGTTGTTGGTAATCAAGCCTACCACTGTTGTGTCGTCCGCAAACTTGATGATTGAGTTGGAGGCGTGCGTGGCCACGCAGTCGTGGGTGAACAGGGAGTACAGGAGAGGGCTCAGAACGCACCCTTGTGGGGCCCCCATGTTGAGGATCAGCGGGGAGGAGATGTTGTTGCCTACCCTCACCACCTGGGGGCCTTTAAGTCTTTATTGAAGATTCATCTCTTCAGTAGGTCCTATGATTGAGTGTACTCTGGCCCAGGGGTGTGAAGGTGAACAGAAAGGCACTGGAGCGATGAATTGCCCTTGCTGTCTCCGCCTGGCCTGTTCCCCTCTCTCCACTGGGATTCTCTGCCTCAAACCCTATTACGGGGGCTGAGTCACTGGCGTACTTGTGCTCTTCCATGCCGTCCCTAAGAGAGGTGCGTCACTTGAGTCACTGATTTTCCTGTACGTGTTGGCGCCCCCCTTGGGTTTGTGTTGTGGGGGAGACCTTCGTGGGCTATACTCGGCCTTGTCTCAGGGTAGTAAGTTGGTGGTTTGAAGATATCCTTCTAGTGGTGTGGGGGCTGTGCTTTGGCAAAGTGGGTGGGGTTATATCCTGCCTTGTTGGCCCTGTCCGGTGGTATCGTCGGACGGGGCCACAGAGTCTCCCGACCCCTCCTGTCTCAGCCAATAGTTTATGTGTCGGGGAGATAGGATCAGTCTGTTATATCTGGAGTATTTCTCCTGTCTTATCCGGTGTCCTGTGTGAATTTAAGTATTCTCTCTCTTTCTCTCTTTCCTCCCCTCTTCTCTCGGAGGACCTGAGCCCTAGGACCATGCCTCAGGACTACCTGGCCTGATGACTCCTTGCTTGCCTGCGGCTATGGAACCCTGACCTGTTCACTGGACGTGCTACCTTGTCCCAGACCTGCGGTTCTCGACACTCTCTCTCTCTACCGCACCTGCTGTCTCTAACTCTGAATGATCGGCTATGAAAAGCCAACTGACATTTACTCCTGAGGTGCTGACCTGTTGCACCCTCTACAACCACTGTGATGATTATTATTTGACCCTGCTAGTCATCTATGAACATTTGAACATCTTGGCCATATACTGTTATAGTCACTGGTGCGCGATGAGACAAGGACATCCCTACCGGCCAAGCCCTCCCTAACCCGGAAGACGCTAGGCCAATTGTGCGTCCCCCACAGATCTCCTGGTCGCGGCCGGTTACGACAGAGCCTGGGCGCGAACCCAGTCTCTGATGGCACAGCTGGCACTGCAGTACAGCGCCCTTAACCACAGCACCACCCGGGAGGCCCTAAAATCCGCAAACTTTTGGCATACTAACTACAGTGGCTTGCGAATGTATTCACCCCCTTGGCATTTTTCCTATTTTCTTGCCTTCCAACCTGGAATTAAAATAGATTAGCATTTTGGGGGGGTTATATCATTTCATTTACACAGCATTTTAGGGGGGTTATATCATTTGATTTACACAACATGCCTGCCACATTGAAGATGCAAAATATTTTTAATCTGAAACCAACAAGAAGAGGACTTGACAACTTGAGCATGCATAACTATTCAACCCCCCCCCCCAAAGTCAATACTTGGTAGAACCACCTTTTGCAGCAATTACAGCTGCAAGTCTCTTGGGGTATCTCTATGAGCTTGGCACATCTAGCCGCTGGGATTTTTGCCCATTTTTCAAGGCAAAACTGCTCCAGCTCCTTCAAGTTGAATGGGTTCCGCTGGTGTACAGCAATCTTTAAGTCATAACACAGATTCTCAATTGGATTGAGGCCATTCCAAGACATTTAAATGTTTCCCCTTAAACCACTCAAGTGTTGCTTTAGCATCAGGGTCATTGTCCTGCTGGAAGGTGAACCTCTGTCCCAGTCTCAAATCTCTGGAAGACTGAACCAGATTTCTCTCAAGAATTTGCCTGTATTTACCGCCATCCATCATTCCTTAAATTCTGATTAGTTTCCCAGTCCCTGCCCATGAAAAACATCCCCACAGCATGATGCTGCCACCACCATGCTTCACTGTGGGGATGGTGATCTCAGGGTTATGAGAGGTGTTGGGACATAGCGAGAGGTGTTGGGACATACCAGACATAGCGTTTTGCTTGATGGCCAAAAAGCAACATTTTTGTCTCATCTTATCAGAGTACCTTCTTCCATATGTTTGGGAAGTCTCCCACATGCCTTTTGGCGAACAGCAAACATGTTTGCTATTTTTTTATTTAAGCAATGGCCTTTTTTCAAAAACACTCTTCTGTAATGCCCTGCTCTGTGGAGTGTATGGCTTAAAGTGGTCCTATGGACAGATACTCCAATCTCCGCTGTGGAGCTTTGCAGCTCCTTCGGGATTATCTTTGGTCTCTTTGTTGCCTCTCTGATTAATGCCCTCCTTGCCTTGTCTGTGAGTTTCGGTGGGCAGCCCTCTCTTGGCAGGTTTGTTGTGGTGCCATATTCTTTCATTTTTATACGGATATAATGGTGTTCCGTGGGATGTTCAAAGAGATCATGTGACACTTAGATTGCACACAGGTGGACTTTATTTAACTAATTAGGACTTCTGAAGGTCTTATTTAGGGGCTTCATAGCAAAGGGGTGAATAGATATTCATGCACCACTTTTCCATTTTGTATATTTTATAATTTTTTGAAACAAGCTATTTTTTTTCATTTCACTTCACCAATTTGGACTATTTTGTGTATGTTCATTGCATTAAATAAAAATCCATTTAAATTACAGGTTGTAATGCAACAGAATAGGAAAAACACCAAGGGGGATGAATACATTTGCAAGGCACTGTATATCCATACCTTGACCAATAAGCATACTATATACTCAACTGTCGGACTGCCAAGTCTGTCAGACTGCCAGATGGTGAAGCGTGATTCATCACTCCATAGAATGCTTTTCCACTGCTCCGGAGTCCAATGTCGGTGAGCTTTACACCACCCCAGCCGACGCTTGGCATTGCGCATGGTGATATTAGGCTTGTGTGCAGCTGCTCCGCCATGGAAACCCATTTCATGCTCCCGACAAATAGTTATTTTGTTGATGTTGCTTTCAGAGGCAGTTTGGAACTCATTAGTAAGTGTTGCAACTGAGGACAGACAACTTTTACATGCTACGTGCTTCAGCACTCGACAGTACCGCTCTGTAAATGTTTGAGGCCTAGCACTTCGCGGGTGAGCTGTTGTTGCTCCTAGATGTTTCCACTTCACAATAGCTGCACTTACAGTTGACCGTGTCAGCTCTAGCAGGGCAGAAATTTGACGAACTGACATGTTGGAAAGTTGCCATCCTGTGACGGTGCCAAGTTGAAAGTCACTGAGCTCTTCAGTACGGGCCATTCAACTGCCAATGTTTGACTATGGAGATTGCATGGCTCTGTTCAACTGGTGTGGCTGATAAAGCCGAATCCACTCATTTGAAGGGGTATCCACATACTTTTGTATTTATAGTGTGTGTGCTTTTGCTCCATGACCAAAACATGACATTCTATACTAAACAAAAATATAAATGCAGCATGCAACAATTTCAACGATTGTACTGAGTTACAGTTCATATAAGGAAATCAGTCAATTGAAATAAATAAATTAGGCTCTAATTTATGGATATCACATGACTGGGAATACAGATATGCATCTGTTGGTCACAGGTACCTCAAAAAAAGGTACGCGTGGCGTCCTGAGTGGCACACTGCGTCGTAGTGCTTGAGGCATCACTACAGACCCGAGTTCGATCCCAGGCTGCATCACAACCGGCCGTGACCGGGAGTCCCATAGGATGGCACACAATTGGCCCAGCGTGGTCCGGGTTAGGGGAGGATTTGGCTGGGGGGGCTTTATTTGGCTCATTGCGCTCTAGCAGTACCTTGTGAGGGCCAGGCACCTGCAGGCTGATGGTTGGAGTTGGCTTCCGAGTTAATCGGGTGGGTGTTAAGAAGTGTGGTTTTGGCGAGTCATGTTTCGGAGGACGCATGACTCGACCTTCACCTCTCCCTAGCCTGTTGGGGAGTTGCAGCGATGAAACACGATCGAAATTGTGGAGAAAAAGGGGTTAAAATACCACAACAAAAAAGTAGGGGTGTGGATCAGAAAGTATCTGGTGTGGCAACCATTTGCCTCATGCAGTGTGACACATCTCCGTCGCATAGAGTTGATCAGGCTGTTGATTGTGGTCTGTGGAATGTTGTCCTGCTCCTCCTCAAAGGCTGTGCGAAGTTGTTGGATATTGGCAGGAACTGCAACACGCTGTCTTACACACCGATCAAGAGCACCCCTAACATGCTCAATGGGTGAAATGTCTGGTGAGTATGTATGCCATGGAAGAACTGAGGCATTTTCATCTTCCATGAATTGTGTACAGATCTTTGCGACATGGGGCCGTACATTATCATGCTGAAACAACGGGCCTCTAGATATCGTCACAGTATCTCTGCATTCAAATTTTCATTGATAAAATGCAATTGTGTTCGTTGTCTGTATCTTTTGCTTGCCCATACCATAACCCCACTGCCGCCACACAATGCCATACACGTGGTCTGTGGTTGTGAGGCCAGTTGGATGTACTGCCATATGATCTAAAACATTATAGGCAGTTTATGTGGAGAAATTAACTTTAATTAACTGGCTCTGTTGGACATTCCTGCAGTCAGCATGCCAATTGCACTATCCCTCGAAACTTGAGACATCTGTTGCATTGTGTTGTGTGACAAAACTGTACATAAAAAAGTGGTATTTTATTGCCCCCCAGCACAAGGTGCACCTCTGTAATGTTTTTTATTATTTTTATTTATTAGCACCTTGACAAGCAACACTTGTCATATGGATTAATTATATTGGCAAAGGAGAAATATTCATGTTTGTGCACAGCATTTTTGAAAAATTATCTTTTTGTGCTTATGAAACATTTCTGGGATATTTTATTTCAGCTACTAAAACAAGGGATCAACACTTTACATGTTGCTTTTATATTTGTGTTCAGTATTTTTAGCTGATATAGGAGTGAATACATTCAAGCAGTATATCAAACTGTCACCAGCAAATATACTTTAAATACTTAAGTATATTTCAGAAATACATTTACTTTTGATTCTTAAGTATATTTAAAACCAAATACTTTGAATTTTACTCGAGTAGTATTTTACTGGGTGACTCACTTTAACTTGAGTCATTTTATATTAAAGGTATCTTTACTTTTACTCAAGTATGACAATTGGGTACTTCTTCCACCATTGACCCTAGCTTCATGTCCACATCCCAGTTCACATTGACCACAGTTTTGCTGTGTGTGTGAGAGAGAAAATCATCACAATCATCCAAATGAGAGATGATGTTATTAGGGAATGTTATCCTGGTCCACTCACTCACACACTCATATGTAGCCTACAGACGAAATAAGATACTCCATTTACCCATGTGGTCAACGAATCCCATCCTTAGGGCGGATACATAGGCATCGCGTCATTAGATCCAGTATCTCTGGTAATCTCATGGACAGAAAACAGGAAGCGACTAACTTCTGCAAGAATTTTACTTCTGGGTAATCGAAGTATAAGAATGGCACTGAGAAAGACTCAGCCATGCCACATGGTGGACTGAACTGCAAATGACAAATCAATTGTGTGAACACTGCCAAGACAGTCTGATCAATATCATTACATATTATGTGTACCAGATCTATGGTATTATAATGATGTATTTATGTTCATTACATACTTTTGATACCGTAATGATGACATTTTATTTAGAGTAGACCACACACACCAGCAGTGTTTCAAGGCGTCATTACTGTATGTGTGTAACGTACTGCATCATCTTTCAAGTGATGTGATTCAGTGTGCATTATTTTACACAATACTTTATTAGTAGATTCTGTTTTTAGGACTCAGAGACATTGACAAACATCCCCCCGTCCTTTATCCCCCCCCACCCAGCCCACCCATCCCTCCAACCCACCCCACCAAGTCATCATACAAAACTACAAATAAACAATAACAGAAACAAAACTAAAAGCAATTGCAGTAAATGATAATGATTATAGTATTACAGAATAACACAAGTACTTAGTAAAACAGGTTTTACAGTATCATTTTAAGGGAGTTCTTGACAATGGGATCCAAAACATGGGTGCCGAGGTTAATAGACAGTGGAGAGCACAGTAACGAGACAGGAGAAGCTGGGAGGCTTGACTGCTACTCCATGGTCATTGTAAACAAACTTACTCCGTCCTCTGAATGCAGCAACAGCCCCACAGAAGACAGGTTATTCACTCAATGCAGACATTTCCCCTGCGTCTTTCCAGTTGACTTTGTCCTTTATTGTAACCGATTTCAAATGGTGCTAGAAACACAACAAGACTCTGAACACCAAAAGAAATCGGTCACCCTTGGTGATAGGACAACTAGCTGGAGGTGTCTGTATGTCTGTCTCCTCTGCTGAGACATCCCTGATGACTAGTGCCATTGACTGTTTACCACTACACCACTAAGGGAAACATTCAATGGCCCTTAATATTTTCCCCTCTCAATATGAAGTATCACTCTGCTGCTTATCTTTCAAGTCCAGTCATTCAGGGGTGTTTGGTTAGGTGTTGATGGGCCGAGGCACACAGAAAGACGTAGCTACTTCTCACCCCAAGAACACTGATTTCAAATGGTGCTAGATAATAACTACACTCTAAGCCACCACCTGAAACCAGCTTCCAAGAGGAGCATTGTTAGGTCACACCAACCTTAACTGATGAAACTAACAATGCGCCGAGCCTGCTGGACATTAGAAAACAAAATGTGAAATGGTTAGTATTCATCTTGCTTACAAAATTATTCATCATTGCAAGTGTTAAGATACATGTTAAAGATTAATAGGATAATGTAGTCATGTGCTGCACATAGTAAAATTGTCCCACAAAATATTTTTGGGAGTTGCGAAGTGGTATTTTAAAATTTGGCAATGAGTTAACAAGCAGAGAAACCTGCAGTGTAAGGCTCTCTTTATTTATGTAGCCTACATGTGTGTTTGATTTAACACGATTGATACCTCTCATACATACTAAACATTTGTTAGCACTTTACATTACAGCGCATAAATTGTGATAACATGGTAATAGTATGGTACCATTTTATCTTGTGCTGTAAAGCCACATGAAGTCCACTTATTGAACAACTCAACACTTTTCTCCCCATTCCCCCTCCCCAGCAAATATGGAAATATCATATCCTACTGTCAATTTGTTTGAGTGCTTTCCCTGTATTTAAATTCCTGCAAATTACTACATTTTTATCCCATTTGATTATTTATTTGATTATTCTTATGTCGCATTGTCGAGTGTGAACCTGCAATTACGCATTTCATTGTACTGTGTATAATGTTTATCCTGTGCATATGACAAAAAAACTTGACTAATGTAAAGTACAACCAAACACTAAGTAAAATCTTAATGTGCTATGTATCTCCGGCCCAAGTCCTTTATTAAGACAAACCCTGTCTCTGTCCATAACCTGGGTTATTTTCCTGTCAGCCTACCCTCCTCTGAAATCTAAAACGTTAATTGTGCTTAGAGGGAGAAGAGGCACACTTGTACGTTTCAACATGGCCAACAGGAGAGGAGGACAACAACAGATAGCCATGTCAGAGTCAGTGGAAACTGAACACCACCAGGCCAGGTCCTTTTCACTGGAGTCAATTAGCTGAGTCAAACACCCTGGCAGGCTGGCCGGACCGGGAGGATCTGACACAGACGTCTTGTCCCAAATGGCCAGGACCAATAGGGCTGTGGTCAAAAGTAGTGGACTATATAGGGAATAGGAGAGGCATAGAGGGCATGCCTGGGGCACTTTAATCTTGTAAATCTTTGACAGAAGAACATCCTACCATTTCCCATCACAGCTTCAGATAGTGGCCTTTAATATGATCTGAGAGGCATCGCTGCCCTGTTAAGTACAAATGTAAAGTAATGCAGTAATGCATCGTCATTCTGTATAGAGCAATACAACATTTATTACGGTTGTCAGGATGCTCTCACTGAGCAGTAGAGGAAAAAAGATTGAGAGGATCATCTATCAAACTAGAGTCCTCCATCATATTGATGTCTGTCATTAGATAAATGGTAGTCAACTGTAAAATCGCTATATAGGATATACTCTGTTGTATCACGTGCTCTATCTGGGGTTAATTTGGACAAGAACAGGGTGGTACACAGTCATTTTGGGTTCATATTGAAAATCTCCAGAAGAAATGCATAATGGGACAGTACAGGAAACAGGAAGGAGGGAAAGCCCCTGCTGAGGACATCTTTCACTAAGTTAGTTCTCTGCATCAGGCAAGATAGTACTTCCATTATTACCACATGAGAGCGAGTGAGAGAAAGACATGTAAAACGATACAGAGAACACCACACCTACTCCCTTCTAGCAAACCCGACACTTGATCCAAACGAAACAGCTTGGAGTGGCGCAACATTCAACATCACATACTGCTTAACATCTTTTAAATCTACAGTCTCACCTGCAGCCCTGAAAACACAGAGACAGATGCTGGCTGGGCTTCTAACTTCGGTCCCCTTCATTTTGACTCACAGTGGTGTGGTATTCACACTCACAGCTCTCTACTACCGCCATAATGGAGAAAACCAAGGAAGTGGCAGGTAGATTCTGGCAGGGAGAGAGCCGTGACGTAGGCACATCGTTCGTGTGTGGTGATAGGTAGTGGCCAACTCACATCACTTACAGTTTTGCCAACTGATTAGCTAGGCGAAATACAAAACTGTCCAACCCCTCTCCCAAAATCCCCTTCTCTCCTCTATGTAATTCAGTGTCTCTCTTGTTCTCTGTTCTCTCTTCTTATTCTCTCCTTGGCAGGTAAATGAACTGCTGCCTTATCCAGCTACACAGTTCCCCCTCCTTCCTCTGCCCCCCCCCATCTTTATCTGTTTTAATTTCCCTCTCTTCAACAATGCCCACAAACACTCCTTGTACTTTAACTGATTAGAAGAGGGTCGGGGAAGTACGGCTACTGCCAAAATATTCCCTCCCTGTTTTTTTTCCCTATTTCAAATGCATATTTACTTTGATTTCCACAATGAGATCAAGAACAAAGAACTTAGAGCCCATATCAGCCTGACCTACAGACAGACTGGACAATGTTTCCAGGAGTTAGCTAGTGAGTCAGTGGGAATTCTGTGTTTATTTTCATTTGCCATCATGACAGGTCGGCCTCTGATCAGTAGGACTGTGTGTGTGTAGGTGTCTGGTTCCTCCCTGGCTAAACCTTCAACCCTACCCTGGCAGGCAGATTTATTTGTTGGGTTGTTTGTTGCCTGTGTTCCCTAGACCTGTTGTGTAATCTTTTTAAAATATTTAAAGGCACAGGAGCCTTTCCATGTGCATCCAAAACAACAGACAGCTTTGGCCTGCCTAAATGGACTTCGGCTCTATTCAATCCGTATGGCGGAAGTATTACAGCATGATTGAAATTTAAAGGCAATGTTCCCGCGTCACGAGACTGCATTCATGGTAATCGCTGCATATGTTGGCTCAATGGGAAATTACTTTGACATTTCTATCGAACAATCTGTAACGCTTCAGCTACCCAGATAGAATACACACCTTGACTGAAGAATTTGGATTTCCATGAGAATATTTGCTTCACTACATGTTCAAAAACGAATCGATCTAACCAGTTCACCCTGAAAAAAAAACACCATCAAAAGGAAATAAACCTTTGTTTAAGCCAATTTATATAGCTTAAACAAATGTTTCATTATTTTCACACTATGGTGATCTTAATCTGTATAGAGACTATTATAGGGCTCCCGGGTGGTGCTTGGCCGGTGTTGGCCGTCATTGTAAATAAGAATTTGTTCTTAACTGACTTGCCTGGTTAAATACACATTTAAAAAACAAATAGCCCCATCAAAACAGCCTGGGAGTTTCATGTGAAGGAGTGATATTATACTGAACAAAAATATACAGTGCCTTGCGAAAGTATTTGGCCCCCTTGAACTTTGCGACCTTTTGCCACATTTCAGGCTTCAAACATAAAGCTATAAAACTGTATTTTTTTTGTGAAGAATCAACAACAAGTGGGACACAATCATGAAGTGGAACGACATTTATTGGATATTTCAAACTTTTCTAACAAATCAAAAACTGAAAAATTGGGCGTGCAAAATTATTCAGCCCCCTTAAGTTAATACTTTGTAGCGCCACCTTTTGCTGCGATTACAGCTGTAAGTCGCTTGTGGTATGTCTCTATCAGTTTTGCACATCGAGAGACTGAAATTTTTTCCCATTCCTCCTTGCAAAACAGCTCGAGCTCAGTGAGGTTGAATGGAGAGCATTTGTGAACAGTAGTTTTCAGTTCTTTCCACAGATTCTCGATTGGATTCAGGTCTGGACTTTGACTTGGCCATTCTAACACCTGGATATGTTTATTTTTGAACCATTCCATTGTAGATTTTGCTTTATGTTTTGGATCATTGTCTTGTTGGAAGACAAATCTCCGTCCCAGTCTCAGGTCTTTTACAGACTCCATCAGGTTTTCTTCCAGAATGGTCCTGTATTTGGCTCCATCCATCTTCCCATCAATTTTAACCATCTGCTCTGTCCCTGCTGAAGAAAAGCAGGCCCAAACCATGATGCTGCCACCACCTTGTTTGACAGTGGGGATGGTGTATTCAGGGTGATGAGCTGTGTTGCTTTTACGTCAAACATAACGATTTTCATTGTTGACAAAAAATTAAATTTTGGTTTCATCTGACCAGAGCACCTTCTTCCACATGTTTGGTGTGTCTCCCAGGTGGCTTGTGGCAAACTTTAAACAATACTTTTTATGGATATCTTTAAGAAATGGCTTTCTTCTTGCCACTCTTCCATAAAGGCCAGATTTGTGCAATATACGACTGATTGTTGTCCTATGGACAGAGTCTCCCACCGAGGACTGTAGATCTCTGCAGTTCATCCAGAGTGATCATGGGCCTCTTGGCTGCATCTCTGATCAGTCTTCTCCTTGTATGAGCTGAAAGTTTAGAGGGACGGCCAGGTCTTGGTAGATTTGCAGTGGTCTGATACTCCTTCCATTTCAATATTATCGCTTGCACAGTGCTCCTTGGGATGTTTAAATGTCGTTCCACTTCATGATTGTGCCCCACTTGTTTTTGATTCTTCATAAAAAAATACAGTTTTAGATCTTTATGTTTGAAGCATGAAATGTGGCAAAAGGTCGCAAAGTTCAAGGGGGCCGAATACTTTCGCAAGGCACTGTAAATGCAACATGTAAAGTGTTTGTCCCATCTTTCATGAGCTTAAATAAAAGATCCCAGAAATGTTCGATATGCACCCCCAAAAAAATGTCTCTCAAATGTTGTGTACAAATTTGTTTACATCCCTGTTAGTGAGTATTTCTCCTTTGCCAAGACAAGAAGCTAATTAAACAGCATGCTCATTATACAGGTGCACCTTGTGCTGGGGACAATAAAAGATTACTTTAAAAAATGTGCGTTTTTGGTCACACAACAGAAGGGAGTGTGCAATTGGCATGCTGAATGCAGGAATGCCCACCAGAGCTGTTGCCAGATAATTGAATGTTTATTTCTCTAGAATAAGCCACCTTCAATGTCGTTTTAGAGAATTTGGCAGTACGTCCAACCGGCCTCACGACCACAGACCACATGTAACCACGCCAGCCAAGGACCACAATCCCACTTCTTCAACTGCGGGATCGTCTGAGACCAGTCACCCGGACAGCTGATGAAACTGTAGATTTGCACAACCGAAGAATTTCTGTCAGAAACCGTCATCTTCACCAGGGTCTTGCACTGACTGCAGTTTCAGCGTCGTAACTTACTTCAGTGGGCAAATGCTCACCTTCGATGGCCACTGGCACACTTGAGAAGTGTGCTCTTCACGGATGAATCCCGGTTTCAACTGTACCGGGCAGATGGCAGACAGTGTGGCGTGTATGGCGTTGTGTGGGCGAGTGGTTTGCTGATGTCAACATTGTGCAGGCATAAGCTACGAACAACAAACACAAATGCCTTCTATCGATATTAATTTTAATGTTCAGAGATACCATATGAGATCCTGAGGCCCATTGTCGTGCCATTCATCAGTCGCCATCACTTCGTGTTTCAGCATGATAATGCATGGCCTCATGTCTCAAGGACCTGTACACAATTCCTGGAAGCTGAAAACGTCCCAGTTCTTCCATGGTATGCATACTTTGAGATGCTCTGGATCAACATATACGACAGCGTGTACCAGTTCTCGCCAAAGACGTGGATGTCGATTAAGGCAGCCCCCCGCACCTCTCTGTTTCTAAGGGGTTGGGTTAAATGCGGAAGACAGATTTCAGGTGAAGGCATTCAGTTGTACAACTGACTAGGTATCCCCCTTTCCCCCAATATCCAGCAACTTTGCACAGTCATTGAAGGGGAGTGGGACATTATTCCACAGGCCACAATCAACAGCCTGATCAACTCTATGTGAAGGAAATGTGTCGCACTGCATGAGGCAAATGGTGGTCACACTAGATGCTGACTGGTTTTCTGATCCACTCCCCTGCCTTTAAAAAAAAGGTTTCTGTGACCAACAGATGCATATCTGTATTCTCAATCATGTGAAACCCCTAGATTAGGGCCTAATAATTGCATTTCAATTGACTGATTTCCTTATATGAACTGTAGCTCAGTAAAATCGTTCAAATTGTTGCATTTTGGGTTTATATATTTTTACAACCTAACGTGAATATTAATTGAGATTAGAAACATTCACCCATTCAGGATAAAATCATATCCACCATGGCAAAATGCTCATAGATATCTATTAAAAAAGCTATTTCACGACTGCCTACTAGTGAGAAAAGAAAGTGAAACGACACACTCAAACACTGAGGTATGGGTCTCCTCTCCCTGTGCCCATCTAATGACATGCTGTGTGTGTCCCCACCACACACAGTCAGGCAAACGCTTTCTTGTTGCATCCTCAATCATAAGTCATGTCCGCCCATGGGGTGACACCAGGTGAGCTGTGGAACCCTCAACCCTAAAGATTTGCAGTTTGCGAAAGCCCAACTCAGTATGTTTTTTCTGTGTATCACACTCGTCTTGTGAATGCGTGTGTGTGTGTGTGTGTGTGTGTGTGTGTGTGTGTGTGTGTGTGTGTGTGTGTGTGTGTGTGTGTGTGTGTGTGTGTGTGTGTGTGTGTGTGTGTGTGTGTGTGTGTGTGTGTGTGTGTGTGTGTGTGTGTGTGTGTGTGTGTGTGTGTGTGTGTGTGTGTTTCTGAGACGGAGAGAGAGGTGCCGACTGCAGCAGTAGTGGATGCAATGCAGACCCTTGACAAACACAGTCGTTCTTGCGTCACTTTAGAAAGTGGCGATGTGGCAGGTTTGTGACATCACAGAATGCCAGTTCAGAGAACCCTCGGTTGCTCCCCATCTCACGGACCTCAACCGTAGTAGAGAAACCAAATCAAACACTAAGTAAGTATAGACTTCCCTCTGGGAAGGGAAGGAGAAGCGATTGGTACAGCGTCCAGACAGAACAGGAAGTGGACTGTGTTTGGCCTCCAGCATAACAGAAAAAGACAGGGGCTGATCAATGTCAACATAACGTAGTACACGCAAACCAATCAGACTATGAGAACACATTACACAAGACTTTACTGGAGCTTAGTAAACAGATACACACTCGTGTTTACCTACAGTGCTCATGTTTCCGCTTCTTTCAGCCAAGGACTAACAACAATATAATCCATTGTAATATACAGTACATACAGCTTACATTACTGTAGATAAGGAGCAATGTAAAACAAAACCATGTGATGTTACTGTACACATTTTATTAGTACCCCTATAGAACACATACCATTTTCTTTTTTTAAACGTACTGCACGATAACGCAACTTATCCACTAGACAGAAGCTGTCCACCACCTGCTCCCTTCTGCTCGTCCAATAGCATTGTGCTGCCAGCAGAGTCTGGGGAGGTCCTCCCACCCAACGGGAGGCCAGCTATGGCACTCAGGCCAGTGATGCAGCAGCTTTAGGAAGTCTAGTGCATTTGAACTGGAGAGCTGCCAGTGCAGTCCCCAAGAAAGCAAGGTAAACAACTTCTCCCTCTCTCCTTCTCTGCTCCTCTCTCTTTCTGAACTCGAGCCATGACATTTAAACACCATTTGCTGCTCCCTCCCATCCAGAGATAGAGAACAAGACTGAGAGAGAGAGAGAGAGAGAGAGAGAGAGAGAGAGAGAGAGAGAGAGAGAGAGAGAGAGAGAGAGAGAGAGAGAACAGGAAGGAGAGAAAGAAATAACAAGAGGGAGAGAAAGAGAGAGAGAGAGAGATAACAGGAAGGAGAGAAAGAAATAACAAGAGGGAGAGAAAGAGAGAGCCAGTGAGAAAGGGAGAGAATAACACAGGGACAGTCATGAGCCATTCTGTCATAGAAGTACAGCTCAGTAGATGACTGCGTCACAGTTTCTGTCTGTACCAACTACGCAGAAACAACACCCCCTGTTTCTATCTGTACTAACTACGCAGAAACAACCCTCCTCTGTTTCTGTCTGTACCAACTACGCAGAAACAACACCCTCTCTGTTTCAGTCTGTTCTAACTACGCAGAAACAACAACTCCTCTGTTTCTATCTGTACTAACTATGCAGAAACAACACCCCCCCTGTTTCAGTCTGTACTAACTACACAGAAACAACACCCCCTCTGTTTCTATCTGTACTAACTACACAGAAACAACACCCCCTCTGTTTCTATCTGTACTAACTACACAGAAACAACACCCCCTCTGTTTCTATCTGTACTAACTACGCAGAAACATCACCCCCTCTGTTTCAGTCTGTACTAACTACACAGAAACAACATCCCCCCTGTTTCAGTCTGTACTATAACTACACAGAAACAACACCCACTCTGTTTCAGTCTGTTCTAACTACGCAGAAACAACACCTCCTCTGTTTCTATCTGTACTAACTACGCAGAAACATGACCCCCTCTGTTTCAGTCTGTACTAACTACACAGAAACAACATCCCCCCTGTTTCAGTCTGTACTAACTACACAGAAACAACACCCCCTCTGTTTCAGTCTGTACTAACTACACAGAAACAACACCCCCTCTGTTTCTATCTGTACTAACTACACAGAAACAACACCCCCTCTGTTTCTATCTGTACTAACTACGCAGAAACAACACCCCCTCTGTTTCAGTCTGTACTAACTACACAGAAACAACACCCCGTCTGTTTCAGTCTGTACTAACTACACAGAAACAACACCCCCTCTGTTTCAGTCTGTACTAACTACACAGAAACAACACCCCGTCTGTTTCAGTCTGTACTAACTACACAGAAACAACACCCCCTCTGTTTCAGTCTGTACTAACTACACAGTAGCAATGTCTCAGGGAGGGTTTCCACTAAACCCCAGACAGTCACCCTAGAGACAGAAAACAAATCCCATGATAATACTGGTCTGCTACAACATAAAGGCTTCAAATAGGTCTCCTGTTGGCTTCTCTATTAACAAAATAAGCCCAGGTTGATCCCTGGTTTACTCAATCCCGGTTCATTCTCATCCTTCTTCCTGCCTTTGACCCTATGAAGAGTTAATCACAACAAGTAACAGACAAATATGCTGCGTAGCAATATCAACAAATGTTATTGCCTGGTTTGGACCATATACGCAATAGCAGGTACAATGGGAGAAAAGGTATCCTATGATGACATTATATTACAGCCGAACCAGCTCCATACATCCATACCTGTTACTATGCGGTTTTATATAAGGGCAGAAAACACGTATCACACACACATAGATATATATATCTACATAATGATTTATGTAATCACTTATTGGTATATATGTAACCATATAATAACAATATTCGATTACCTCGATAATTCCTAGAATACGCTCCCCAATGCTCTTCGTCTCGATAATAAGAACCTTCCGGAACGTTCTTTTGTTAACCCCTTCCCACCCTCTACGACCTCATAATCAATGTCAATCAAAACACCCACACAAACGAACTGTGTCTCATCTTCAGCATCGATGTTGAAAGTCTTCTCTGCGATTCCAGATGAACTATTATACAGATGTAGAGGCTGAGGGAGAAGCTGGCAATAAGCTCTACGGATGAGGCCGAAGAGGCAGAGGTTCTCGCGTAACCATTGCTTCCAACTCTCAGGTAGAAAACCGGATGACTCTGGGCTTCTGTTATCTTAGATTCTGTCCCCCCCCCCCCCTCGACATGAAAAAGTGACGTAGCAACTAATCCAAAATCTCTCTCTCTCTCTCTCTCTGACTGCCTTCCTCCCTCACTCCCTGCCTGACTCAAACACGCGTATACACTCTCTCTCTCTCTGACTGCCTTCCTCCCTCACTCCCTGCCTGACTCAAACACGCGTATACACTCTCTCTCTCTCTGACTGCCTTCCTCCCTCACTCCCTGCCTGACTCAAACACGCGTATACACTCTCTCTCTCTCTGACTGCCTTCCTCCCTCACTCCCTGCCTGACTCAAACACGCGTATACACTCTCTCTCTCTCTGACTGCCTTCCTCCCTCACTCCCTGCCTGACTCAAACACGCGTATACACTCTCTCTCTCTCTGACTGCCTTCCTCCCTCACTCCCTGCCTGACTCAAACACGCGTATACACTCTCTCTCTCTCTGACTGCCTTCCTCCCTCACTCCCTGCCTGACTCAAACACGCGTATACACTCTCTCTCTCTCTGACTGCCTTCCTCCCTCACTCCCTGCCTGACTCAAACACGCGTATACACTCTCTCTCTCTCTGACTGCCTTCCTCCCTCACTCCCTGCCTGACTCAAACACGCGTATACACTCTCTCTCTCTCTGACTGCCTTCCTCCCTCACTCCCTGCCTGACTCAAACACGCGTATACACTCTCTCTCTCTCTCTGACTGCCTTCCCTCACTCCCTGCCTGACTCAAACACGCGTATACACTCTCTCTCTGACTGCCTTCCTCCCTCACTCCCTGCCTGACTCAAACACGCGTATACACTCTCTCTCTATTTTCAGCTAGTTTGCACTGATACAGATATACGCCAACAGATCAGACCACACACAGAAAGAGATCGCCACAACGTCTCACGATGGATGGAGAAATATAGAGTGTGGTATGACGCAGCACTAATTCTCTGGTCTTTCTCAGCTGCCACTGTTGTGGCTATACACAAAACACATGCGACAGCTTCTTAGAACTTGACCCAGCAACATGCTGCTGGCAGCCACACAGACAGCTGAGCACAGGGCTGCAGTTAAAGGGACCTTGCTACCAGTTTGCCACTTCCCACTCTGTACACCCCTTTCTCTCTGACCGTGACGGATCCTGTGTCTCCATTTAATTGGGTCTCGCTCCCTCTTGTCTGTCTCTCTCTTCCTCTCCTCTATCATCGGTCTTTCCTCAGGTTTCTCTCTCGCTCTCTGCCTGGCTGTGAGCTGAGCTGACTGAGCCGAGCCTCCTCTCCTTGGTCACCTGACTAGCCACTAGTCTTAAAGGCACATCATCCAGAGGGTTGTGTCAGTTACATAACTACTTGTCTTTATAAACATTTCCTGGCTAGGGGCTGGACTTGTCTGGTGTTGTATAAAAGGGAATCCATATGGATTGTAGCCAGACAATCTATTTGTATCCACAGAAATAGGACTTCTATGTGATTCTATTTCTATATTGTGTATCTTATTCTATATCTTTTTCATTCTTCAGTCTGTAGGAATAAACATCGACCCTACATTTTCTGTGCAAGTCTATAGCATTGTGCAGAGATGAGTCTGTGTGATGACAATGTTGGCACCAGAGACTGTCAAATGAACATGACTACACTATATATACAAAAATATGTGGACACCCCTTCAAATTAGTGGATTCGGCTATTCCAGCCAGACCTGTCACTGACTGGTGTATAAAATTTACATTTACAACCATGCAAACCTCCATAGACAAACATTGGCAGTAGAATGGCCTTACTGAGGAGCTCAGTGACTTTCAACATGGCACCGTCATAGCATGTCACCTTTCCAACAAGTCAGTTCATCAAATTTCTGCACTGCTAGAGCTGCCCCGGTCAACTGTAAGTGCTGTTATTGTGAAGTGGACGTCTAGAGCTGCCCCGGTCAACTGTAAGTGCTGTTATTGTGAAGTGGACGTCTAGAGCTGCCCCGGTCAACTGTAAGTGCTGTTATTGTGAAGTGGACGTCTAGAGCTGCCCCGGTCAACTGTAAGTGCTGTTATTGTGAAGTGGACATCTGGAGCTGCCCCGGTCAACTGTAAGTGCTGTTATTGTGAAGTGGACGTCTGGAGCTGCCCCGGTCAACTGTAAGTGCTGTTATTGTGAAGTGGACGTCTGGAGCTGCCCCGGTCAACTGTAAGTGCTGTTATTGTGAAGTGGACGTCTAGAGCTGCCCCGGTCAACTGAAATTGCTGTTATTGTGAAGTGGACGTCTGGAGCATTGGAAATGCGTTTTCTGGAGTGATGAATCACGCTTCATCATCTGGCAGTCCGACGGACACATTTGGGATTGGCAGATGCCCGGAGAACACTTCCTGCCCCAAATGCATAGTGCCAACTGTAAAGCTTGGTGGAGGAAGAATAATGGTCTGGGACAGTTTTTTATGGTTCAGGCTAACAGTTTTTTATGGTTCGGGCTAGGCCCCTTAGTTCCACTGAAAGGAAATCTTAACGCTACAATGACATTCTTGACGATTCTGTGCTTCCAACTTTGTGGCAACAGTTTGGGGAAGGCCCTTTCCTGTTTCAGCATGACAATGCCTCCGTGCACAAAGCAAAGCCCGTACAAAAATGGTGTGTTGAGATCAGTGTGGAAGAAATTGTCTGGCCTGCACAGAGCCCTGACCTCAACCCTATCGAACACCTTTGGGATGAATTGGAACACCGACTGTGAGCCAGGCCTAATCGCCCAACGTCAGTGACCGACCTCACTAATATTCAAACATCTAGTGAAAAGCCTTCCCAGGAGAGTTGAGGCTGTTAAAGCAGCAAAGGGGGACGACGACAAACTCCATATTAATGCCCATGATTTTGGTTTGAGATGTCGACGAGCATGACTTTTGGTCATGTAGTCACTATTTCATCATGCATTTCCTGTTATGTTCTGAGGCTGCCCACAGTACCGCCCTGGATAAGATAAGGAATGTTACAAGTCACACTGTAGCACCTATCTCTCTTTTATAAACCAACATAAAAACATATCAACATTGTGAAAACAGTTAGAGAATAACCTATTACAAATTGAATCATATGCATACAATTACTGGATTAGATGATTAACAAATACATTGACTGATTGATTACATTTACAGTATGATATAATGTACATTTGAAGTCAGAAGTTTATATACACTTAGGTTGGAGTCATTAAAACACATTTTTCAACCACTCCACAAATTTCTTGTTAACAAACTATAGTTTTGGCAAGTCAGATAGGACATCTACTTTGTGCATGACACAAGTCATTTTGTTTACAGACAGATTATTTCACTGTATCATAATTCCAGTAGGTCAGAAGTTTACATACACTAAGTTGACTGTGCCCTTAAACAGCTTGGAAAATTCCAGAAAATGTCATGGCTTTAGAAGCTTCTGTTTGGCTAATTGACATCATTTAAGTCAATTGTAGGTGTACCTGTGGATGTATTTCAAGACCTACCTTCACATCATGAATGACATGACATCATGTGAAAATCAAAAGAAATCAGCCAAGATCTCAGAAAAATAATTGTAGACATTCACAAGTCTGGTTCATCCTTGGGAGCAATAACCAAATGCCTGAAGGTACCACGTTCATCTGTACAAACAATAGTACGCAAGTATAAACACCATGGGACCATGCAGCCGTCATACCGCTCAGGAAAGAGATGCGTTATGTCTCCTAGAGATGAACATACTTTGGTGCGAAAAGTGCAAATCAATCCCAGAACAACGGCAAAGGACCTTGTGAAGATGCTGGAGGAAACAGGTACAAAAGTATCTATATCCATAGTAAAATGAGTCCTATATTGACATAACCTGAAAGGCCGCTCAACAAGGAAGAAGCCACTGCTCCAGAACCACCATAAAAAAAGTCAGACTACGGTTTGCAACTGCACATGTGGACAAGGATTGTACTTTTTGGAGAAATGTCCTCTGGTCTGATGAAACAAAAATAGAACTGTTTGGCCATAATGACCATCGTTATGTTTGGAGGAAAAAGGGGAGGCTTGCAAGCTGAAGAACACCATTCCATCCGTGAAGCACGGGGGTGGCAACATCATGTTGTGGGGGTGCTTTGCTGCAGGAGGGACTGGTGCAATTCACAATTCATCATCATGAGGACGGAAAATGATGTGGATATATTGAAGCAACATCAAGACATCAGTCTGGAAGTTAAAGCTTGGTTGCAAATGGGTCTTGCAAATGGACAGTAACCCCAAGCATACTTCCAAAGTTGTGGAAAAATGGCTTAAGGACAATTTTTAAAAAGTCAAGGTTTTGGAGTGACCATCACAAAGCCCTGTCCTCAATCCTATAGAAAATATGTGGGCAGAACTGAAAAAGCACGTGCGAGCAAGGAGGCCTACCAACCTGACTCAGTTACACCAGCTCTGTCAGGAGGAATGGGCCAAAATTCACCCAACTTATTGTGGGAAGCTTGCGGAAGGCTATCCGAAACATTTGACCCAAGTTAAACAATTTAAAGGCAATGCTGCCAAATACTAATTGAGTGTATGTAAACTTCTGACCACTAGGAATGCGATGAAAGAAATAAAAGCTGAAATAAATAATTCTCTATTATTCTGACATTTCACATTCTTAAAATAAAGTGGTGATTCTAACTGACCTAAGACAGGGAATTTTTAATAGGATTAAATGTCAAAATTTGTGAATAACTAAGTTTAAATGTATTTGGCTAAGGTGTATGTAAACTTCTGACTTCAACTGTATGTCTGACATATCAAGTCTGGGATGTAGTGTACCTTTAAAAGGGTTGTGTTGATGTCTTCAAATAGTCTGTTTTGTTTCAGTTAATAATTTACAGAGAGGGAATTTCAAGATATATTGGGTTTAATAGAGTCCACATACCTTATCCAGCACTTGACAATTCCAAACAGTACTCGGAAGAGGTTCTGAAGAAAGATGAAACAACAAGATAGTTGTGATTTTTATAACACAACATCATAAGAATGAACTTGTGATTCCATCATGATCCACTATATACTGTTTCATGATGCTCCAAGCTAGCTGGCCAAGCAATGAGCCCATGGAAGGAACACCACAACAGCCCATGGAAGGAATATACAGAAACATCTTGTTTATAGGAGATGAGAGTGGGCCAGCACACTAAATACTCAAAACAGACCTACTGCATCCATGGAACAGTCAGTGCAGTACAAAAAGACTTAGGACCTGGAAAATGTGCTGTTCACAATGTACATTTTAAAGAAAGCTCTGTAATCATTGTCCAATTTCGCCTGTGGTGAAGGTCGCACTCTCTGTTAATGTGAGGAGTGTGTGTGTCACACCCTGATCAGTTTCACCTGTCCTCGTTATTGTCTCCACCCCCTCCAAGTGTTGCTTGTTTTCCCCAGTGTATTTATCCCTGTGTTTCCCGTCTCTCTGTGCCAGTGTATTTATCCCTGTGTTTCCTGTCTCTCTGTGCCAGTGTATTTATCCCTGTGTTTCCTGTCTCTCTGTGCCAGTTTGTCTTGTATGTTAGACAAGTCAACCAGCGTGTTTTTCCCCATACCCCTTTTGCTATTCTCTTTTTGCTAGTCCTAGTTTTGACCCCTGCCTGACTCTGGGCTTCTTTCCTGCCTTCCTGATCATCCTGCCTGGCTTGACCTTGATTCTGCCTACCCTTCCGTACCCTTTGGACTCTGAACTGGTTTTGACCGTTTTGCCTGTCCACGACCATTCTCTTGCCTGTCCACGACCATTCTCTTGCCTGTCCACGACCATTCTCTTGCCTGTCCACGACCATACTCTTGCCTGTCCACGACCATACTCTTGCCTGTCCACGACCATACTCTTGCCTGTCCACGACCATTCTCTTGCCTGTCCACGACCATTCTCTTGCCTGTCCACGACCATTCTCTTGCCTGTCCACGACCATTCTCTTGCCTGTCCATTCTCTTGCCTGACCATTCTCTTGCCTGTCCACGACCATTCTCTTGCCTGTCCACGACCATACTCTTGCCTGTCCACGACCATTCTCTTGCCTGTCCACGACCATACTCTTGCCTGTGACCATTCTCTTGCCTGTCCACGACCATTCTCTTGCCTGTCCACGACCATACTCTTGCCTGTCCACGACCATTCTCTTGCCTGTCCACGACCATTCTCTTGCCTGTCCACGACCATTCTCTTGCCTGTCCACGACCATTCTCTTGCCTGTCCACGACCACGACCATCTCTTGCCTGTCCACGACCATTCTCTTGCCTGTCCACGACCATACTCTTGCCTGTCCACGACCATTCTCTTGCCTGTCCACGACCATTCTCTTGCCTGTCCACGACCATTCTCTTGCCTGTCCACGACCATTCTGCCTTCCACGACCATTCTCTTGCCTGTCCACGACCATACTCTTGCCTGTCCACGACCATTCTCTTGCCTGTCCATTCTCTTGCCGACCATTCTCTTGCCTGTCCACGACCATACTCTTGCCTGTCCACGACCATACTCTTGCCTGTCCCGACCATTCTCTTGCCTGCCTGTCCACCACCATTCTCTTGCCTGTCCACGACCATTCTCTTGCCTGTCCACGACCATTCTCTTGCCTGTCCACGACCATTCTCTTGCCTGTCCATTCTCTTGCCTGTCCACGACCATACTCTTGCCTGTCCACGACCATACTCTTGCCTGTGACCATACTCTTGCCTGTCCACGACCATACTCTTGCCTGTCCACGACCATTCTCTTGCCTGTCCACGACCATTCTCTTGCCTGTCCACGACCATACTCTTGCCTCTTGCCTGTCCACGACCATTCTCTTGCCTGTCCACGACCATTCTCTTGCCTGTCCACGACCATTCTCTTGCCTGTCCACGACCATTCTCTTGCCTGTCCACGACCATTCTCTTGCCTGTCCACGACCATTCTCTTGCCTGTCCACGACCATTCTCTTGCCTGTCCACGACCATTCTCTTGCCTGTCCACGACCATTCTCTTGCCTGTCCACGACCATACTCTTGCCTGTCCACGACCATTCTCTTGCCTGTCCACGACCATTCTCTTGCCTGTCCACGACCATACTCTTGCCTGTCCACGACCATTCTCTTGCCTGTCCACGACCATTCTCTTGCCTGTCCACGACCATTCTCTTGCCTGTCCACGACCATTCTCTTGCCTGTCCACGACCATTCTCTCTTGCCTGTCCACGACCATTCTCTTGCCTGTCCACGACCATTCTCTTGCCTCCACGACCATTCTCTTGCCTGTCCACGACCATTCTCTTGCCTGTCCACGACCATTCTCTTGCCTGTCCACGACCATTCTCTTGCCTGTCCACGACCATTCTCTTTGCCTGTCCACGACCATTCTCTTGCCTGTCCACGACCACGACCATTCTCTTGCCTGTCCACGACCATTCTCTTGCCTGTCCACGACCATTCTCTTGCCGACCATTCTCTTGCCTGTCCACGACCATTCTCTTGCCTGTCCACGACCATTCTCTTGCCTGTCCACGACCATTCTCTTGCCTGTCCACGACCATTCTCTTGCCTGTCCACGACCATTCTCTTGCCTGTACACGACCATACTCTTGTCTACAGTGCTCGCGGATTAGAAACATACTTTTAATACCTGGGCTGTAAATGGAAGCTTTGTCTTACAGACCACATCGTGTAAAGTAAGTTGATTTCCTTCACGCTTGAGCAGAACCACAACTGGGTTGATGTATGCATTAAATAAGCAACCTTGGAATCAAATTGCTTGGAGAAAGATGATACAGTAATAACATGATAATTACATTGTAGAACATAAAGTATGTTGCATTGACACAGGTTCAGAGAGACCGAAAGAGAGAGAGCGTTTACTTCAGCATTCACCCTTTGGGTTCAGCTTACCAGGGTGGGCAGGGAAGGAGACTATTGGTAAAGAATTAACTTTCTCTCAGTGCTGCCTCTTTCTCTCCACCAGCAGCAAGGTGATGTAAGGGATCGGTCTGATCAAAGGCATGTGTTCTCTGAGGACACATGGTGTTGTGTATTAAGTTCTATTGGGGTTATGCCACAGAGCATCATGGGAGTTGTATGTGTTGATTATTAAACCCATGAGACAACAAAAAATTGGTTGACAAGTAAGTCTGAACCTACAGGAACTATTCTGTCCGGAAGAAGTCTGTTTTTACTAGTTTAAAACAATTATTTACCATGGTACAGTCTAGGCTAATGTGTTCTCTGAGGAGACATGGTACATGCAGGAGTACTGATCAGAGATCTGGTCTCCTCCCAGTCAGTAGATACCCAGACTAAACAACACAGCACAACGTAACACTTGGAACAGAAGCAGGAGGCTAATGGTGTGAGGGTTTACCAGGTTGAGGCCAGGTTCAGGTTCCTCCCCCTGCTACTGGTATATAATGTACTACCTGCACCAAGATCAAATCAATGCAATACATATGCAGTGAGTGTAGTGCAGTAAGAACTATAATCTCAATCAATTGTAATGGAAGATTCATTTAATGTGGTAATGCCTACAACACATGAATATTCCTATTTCTTTATTGTAATACCAATATATAATGCAAATCCTATACAGGCCATCCCATATTTGCATCATAGACAGCTGGTGGCAATTTGTGTGCAATGAATGCCCAATAAATGCCCAATATGCATGACGCACGATTTAAACTAGTCACCGTATAAAGAAAAGATTTGTGTTATATTGACGATGACGTGCAGTGTTGCCTTGACAGTGCTTCCAGTGATGTGCAGTGTTGTATTGACAGTGCTTCCAGTGATGTGCAGTGTTGCCTTGACAGTGCTTCAAGTGATGTGCAGTGTTGTGTTGACAGTGCTTCCAGTGATGTGCAGTGTTGTGTTGACAGTGCTTCCAGTGATGTGCAGTGTTGTATTGACAGTGCTTCCAGTGATGTGCAGTGTTGTGTTGACAGAGCTTCCAGTGATGTGCAGTGTTGTGTTGACAGTGCTTCCAGTGATGTGCAGTGTTGTGTTGACAGTGTTCTCAGTGACATGCAGTCACTAAAGATGCATGCAACCTGAAGCTGGAATCCTTCCTGTCAGCGATTTCTACCCATCATTCACTGGGCACTGCGTTAGATTTAGCCATGTCATCTCAATGTCCTGCTCCACTTCCTAAACCCTAATCTCTCTTTGGCAAGGTAAGTGCCCTGGTCTGGTCTGTATGCCTGCTCACTGCTGTTGTTGTGGATGTATGGGAAGAAGCCTTCGCCATCCATCCCTGAAATATAACACCATATGGCTCAGCAGTTTGTGGCACTCTTAGAAATGTGTATATTACTATCATAGGTGTTCTATTTGTTAGGTGTTGTGTATACTACTCACCTTATTTTGGCCCCATCGATGTTTCACCTTTGTTCTACTGAAAAATAAGAAATGTAAAGGTACGTGGATGAAAACATATTCAACAACCTTTGTCCACCACTTCATATCAGGACATAGCCTATGCAGCTCCAGACGTGTACATTCTTGCACAGTAAACACAAACTCCCCATACATCCAATGACAATATGAGTAGATTGATGATCTAGCCTAGACCTACATAGTTATGTTACTTGGGCTCCAGTGTGGCGCAGCAGTCTAAGGCACTGATTCCAGGCTGTATCACAACGGGCCGTGATTGGGAGTCCCATAGGGCGGCACACAATTGGCCCAGTGTCATCCGGGTTAGGGTTTGGCTGGGGTAGGCCGTCATTGTAAATAACATTTTTTTCTTAACTAACTTGCCTAGTTAATTAAAGATAAAACATTTGGTGCTGAGAGACATAAGGCCAGATTGTTCTTTTTCTGATTCTCCCCTTGTTTCCATAGCTGTGTTTTTATAGTATATTATCAAAGTCATTATTTGAATCTATTGAATCATGACTCAGATCCTGAGTTCAATAAACATGCACACAATTAAAGAGATCTCTGTATAACTGAGATAATAAGATCACCATCCACTGCAGTCACTTTTTACTGTTGAGGTTTGAAGGCCTTGAAGTCAAGAGAGCCCTGGTCATTCTTTCCCACATAGTGCCAGCCATTCTCATAAACCTGACCGGACATAACCTGGGGAGGGAAAATAAACATCACACATTTTATTGAACTCCAATCAGAGAACTGCTGTAATGTTACACTAGTCAAGCGGCAGGTCACCTAGCCTAGTGTGGCAGATAGCCAAGCAGTTAGCGCGTTAAGCCAGTAATTGAAAGGTTGCTAATAAAAATTTTGGCACTGATTTTGGTGAAAAAAAATCTGTCAATTTGCGAAAATCTGTCAATTTGCATTTAAGCAACGCACTTAACCCTAATTGCACCAGGGTCACTCTCTGAGGGTGTCTTGGGCAATAGCAGTTCGGGGGGGGGGGCATAAAGTATGTTTTTTTTTACATCCGTTATTAGACAGTGGCAATGTGGAACACTAATTCAACGCACACATTTTCTAGAGGCTAGACGGCTTTAGGCGGAACACAACAGTATCGTACCACATGCATCTGCCTTATGAACATGGTATTTTGCCTGCTAATGCTTGCAGCAATAACGTCTAATGTAACTGGCCCCTCTAACAGTACAACTGGCCCCAGCTTGGCCCCCCTGTTGAGGGATATGCAGGAAACACATTTCCTTTACACACTTGTATAAGCACCGACTTTCGATCTCTTTTTTTCTTGTAAATTTAAAATAATTTCAGGTGTGAAGATCACATATACATCGATGATGAGACGATAACGTCCAATGTCCACATTCAGTATTGAAAATGAAGGATTATGTATGCTTATCTAAACTGCAAAACAGCGACACCCACCGTTCAGGAAGTGTAATGGTTTGGGGGTTTGTTTACATCAGAAATACAAAGTGCGCATCTCATCCTACTTTCAATAATCATGTAATCCATCAAAAGGCCTACTTGGGTAAACATTAGTTTAGTCAAAGAAAGCAGAATTACGTATTTTATTTAGAGGATGACATTATTAATATCAACAATAATTTATGTCTGTATATCCTATACATTACATTACATTACATATAAACTACCAATGGTATAATAACATCCTTGTAAATATAACAAAACTTGCCATACCACTCCGTATCCAGCGTCATAAAATACGCACAGAGAGACAGACACGCAGGTAAATAGAACTGCGCAACATCCTCCTTTTACAGTGTCAAGCACTCTCTCCTCCGCAGCATCCTTTTTTTTTACTGTTATGGTACCCTCCCCATCACCTTGCCTACAATTTGATGCCCTATTCCCTGGTAATACGATCACTTTTACTGGGGATTATACATTTTATGCATTAGCCTATTGGGCTGGCATTTACAGATTATTCATAGTGTAAGAAAATTCATAACAACTGTTTTAAAACCCCATAGCCCCATATCCTACACGACAACACTGAGGATTTCTATTAACATTAACACAATATCAGAAACATGAACTGCCTGAAGCCTTTAGAAAAGTTACAAAAATATTTTCGATTGCGCAACCTAAAGTATTTCCTGATGATATATTTACAATTTCACCTGTTATATCCTGGGATGTTGACAGTGACAGTAGACTGAAGCAACCGTGGTGTGTAATGATCCAAGCCCTATCCCACCACTTGGGCAGAAAGGACTCACCTATGGCCCATCTCCTCAGTAGCATGTCCTGCGAACATTCTGAACAATAAAGTGCGACACTACTAGAGTTGTATTCCTGGTATTGGTCCCTTCATCATTTATTTCAAGACGTTTGCTTTTAACCTGATGATCCATCGAATTTTCCAGAGCGCCACATTCAAACCACGCCCTCTCACACACCCCCGATGTTCGATTGGCCGCTGTACAAAAACGTAACACTGTGTTGTCGGAATCACATGCTTTTGACGCATATTCACCAACATTTGGAACTGTCACGTTAAAATCTAATACTCACGACGTGTTTTTCAAAGATTTTGAAGAGCAATTTGAGTAGAGTATCCTAGGCCTACTGCCCTATAAAACAATAGGTCTACCTGTCCATAGCCTAATGAACTAATAAGGAAAAACAGGCCATTAGGCAAATGAAATCAACTTTCGTTCAGTTTCCCTTTGCAATAACAACATATTTAAACCCTTACAAAACTGTAGAAGGGCCAATAGTACAGAAGGGGGCGTACTAACCCAATGATAGAAAGCCTGGTTTGAAGGAAGCTCTACCCTCTGTGGAACAGAGAACAGTGCTGTTCATAGTCTCCCTGTGTTCCATATATTTGGGGAATTTAGGTCTATACCGATTCACTGATTCAGTTTTTCACAGTTTTACTTGATTGTGGTGAAGGTGATTTCTAAGAACATACTGCATAAAAAAAAGTGTCCATATTAGGCGTTTTTAAAGTTATCCACATTTCCTTAGAGCAAGTAAGGCACAATACACATTGGACTGTGCATATGCGATCAAAGCAATGGACATCATATAGGCTGCATTACAACAAATGTGGCGATAAATGAAGGTATGTTGTATTAGACAGTGTATCATGGACTGCAAGGCGTAGCAGGTCCAAAGGAAATGAACTTGGTTGAGTATAACATTGCATCACAGTGGAAAGAAAGGGATGATGTTTTCCCAATTGATTTTAGTTCAATGACATCAGAGGACTTTTGCTTTGTGAGAAAGAGATATTTTATCACTTGTGCATCCAACACTAGTCACTTGAGTATCTAATGCAAATAATACATCCTCTAAAACCTATTAAAAAATTACACATTGCAAATTAGTCACTTGCAATTCCTCACATCTTACATTTATTTCTGCATAATTCATCTTTATTATACACCTTTTAGATCAAGTCAAGCATGTTGTACTGCAGCCTGAAGTACCAGAGGAGTATTATGATAATGTCAATATAGTTATACCAGAGGAGTACTATGATAATGTTAATATAGTTATACCAGAGAAGTACTATGAGAATGTTAATATAGTTATACCAGAGGAGTACTATGATAATGTTAATATAGTTATACCAGAGGAGATTTTTAGTTAAAGTGTGTGTCCGGCCGCTCCGCCCCTCCCCGTGGCCTCCTATGGTATGTGGAGAGAAGGATCCTTGTGTCAAAGCTCTCCCTGTGTTACTAATAAAACCAATAGCCACTAGTATCACATTTTACACATGAACAGATTAAATGTTGCACCCTGGACCAGCTATGTGTCACAAGATTTCTCAGAGACCGAGTATGCAGTGATTGATAGAAGAGGAGAGGACAGCGTTTGGCTGGGGATAAGGTGTGTGTGTGCCTGTGTGTGTGTGTGTCTGTGTGTGCGTGTGTGCCCGTGTGTGTGTGAGAGAGTGGATAGGATAGGACGGTGTTTGGCCTGGGTTGGGGTGGATGTGTCTGGTCATTCCCTCGTGTACTCAGACCAGTCACTGTGGACCCAGATTTGAATCTTTGTTTATGTGGCTCCTCCCTTATGATGGATCTCATGGGGAGTGGATATAGAGTGCCTTTGGAAAGTATTCAGACCCCTTGACTTTTTCCACATTTTGTTATGTTACAGCCTTATTCTAAAATCTATTAAATAAAAACATTTCCTCAATAATCTACCCATAATAGAAAGCGAAAACAGGTTCTTTGAAAGAGATAAATACTTTATTTATTCAGATCCTTTGCTATGAGACTGAGACTCTAAATTGAGCTCAGGTGCATCCTGTTTCCAATGATCATCCTTGAGATGTTCCTACAACTTGATTGGAGTCCACCTGTGGTAAATTCAATTTATTGGACATGATTTAGAAAGGAACACACCTGTCTACATAAGGTCCCACAGTAGTGCAATCCGAGACAGGAATGTGTCGAGTTACAGATCTGGGCAAGGGTACCGAAAAAAGGTCCTCAAGAACACAGTGGCCTCCATCATACTTAAATGGAATATGTTTGGAACCACCAAGACTCTTCCTAAAGCTGGCTGCCCGCTCAAACTGAGAAATCAGGTGTGAAGGGAGTTGTTCAGGGAGTTGAGCATCTCAGACTGGGCCGAAGGTTCACCTTCCAACAGGACAATGACCTTATAGAACACAGCCAAGACAATGCAGGAGTGGTTTCAGAACAAGTCTCTGAATGTACTTGAGTGGTCCAGCCAGAGCCCCGAATTGAACCTGATCTAACATCTCTGGAGAGACCTGAAAATATCTGTGCAGCGACGCTCAAGGGGTCTGAATACTTTCCGAAGGCACTGTATCTATTGTGAGCATCTGGCATGATGCGTTTAATTTGGCTAATATTTTACTATGTCACAGCTGCAGTAATGTTTCTATTGGATATAATGTGTGTATATGAGGATGTGTGTGTGTGTGCGTGTGTATTTATGTGCGAGCCTGTGTGTGGTTTTAATGCAATCCACAGTATGTGAATGATGTACATTGGGACATTCTAGCCCCGTTACAGTGAGATAGCTAGCTACAGTGTCTCCCTCTATTGGCCCATTTCAGAAACCCTCTCAGGTTTGGATCAAGACATGCTCCACCACTAGGATCGTCTAGCAAAAACAAATTGTGAAGCCATACACTCTTCCATATTAACTGTCCAATGTTTAGTGGGTGGGTTGAGCTGGACACATTGATCCCCACTAAAGGTTAACCATGTCAGGGTTCTGGTCTGATTAATACTGTATATATCAAGCATCATGATATCACGGTGTGTACAGTATAATCACCAGACACTTACAGTTTTTGCTTCAGGTATTTTGTCTCTAGTGACCTTCCTGTTGTGATGTATGCCTACTTTATTCAAGATCTACTTCACCCCCCTCTGAAATGTAAACTTGATTTGCTTTTCTCATTTTAATGGAACATTGAAACAAGTATTCCTACAGCTCTATGCTGATTTAGATACATATTGTAGCCCATTACAGTAAAACTCTGTGCCAATTTGTAATGGTATTTCCTAAAAAAGAAAGGCACTGTCATTCCCTCATTGAGAAAATCACCTGATCCTAGTCTAGCAAACTAACTTAGCCTGTATTGTTTTTCTGATGAAAGATCTCTTTTCTCCGCCCTCCACACTGTAACACAGATCTGCTGTAACACAGAACATTGTTTCCACATAATTTCAACCCCCAAAATTAAATGTGATTACATTGAATCAATGTGAAAAACTGATTGGATTTGCAAAAAGTCATCAACGAAAGGGAATTTTGTATTTTTTTCACCCAAATTTTCACCTAAATCCCAATGACATTGCAAAAGGATTTGTTGATTTTACATTGAATTCACGTTGGTTGACAACTCGTAATAGATAACACATACATGCATTCAGAAAGTATTCAGACCCTTTGACTGTTTCCACATTTTATTACGTTGCAGCCTTATTCTAAAATGGATTTTAAAAACAACCTACACACAATACCCCGTAATGACAAAGCAAAAACACAGAAATTTTTGCAATTTAAAAAATAAAATAAAATGGAAATTTATAATTTACATAAGTATTCAGACCCTTTTTTTCAGAACTTTGTTGGTGCACCTTTGGCAGCGATTACAGCCTCAGGCTTTCTTGGGTGTGACGCTACAAGCTTGGCACACCTGTATTTGGGGAGTTTCTCCCATTCTTCTCAGCAGATCCTCTCAAGCTCTGTCAGGTTAGATGGGGAGCGTCGCTGCACAGATACTTTCAGGTCTCATCAGAGATGTTAGATCGGGTTCAAGTCTGGGCTCTGGCTGGGCCACTCAAGGACATTCAGAGACTTGTCCCGAAGCTTGAGCGGGCGGCCAGCTTTAGGAAGAGTCTTGGTGATTCCAAACTTCTTCCATTTAAATATGATGGAGGCCACTATGTTCTTGGGGACCATCAATGCTGCAGAATGTTTTTTGCGCACTTCCCCAGATCTGTGCTTTGACACAATCCTGTCTCAGAGCTCTACGGACAATTCCTTCCCCAGATCTGTGCTTCGACACAATCCTGTCTCAGAGCTCTACGGACAATTCCTTCCACCTCATGGCTTGGTTTTTGCTGTGTTTTTGCGGCTAGTTAGTTAGAGGTGGTGCGCGCTAAATAGCGTTTCAATCGGTGACGTCACTTGCTCTGAGACCTTGAAGTATTGGTTCCCCTTGCTCTGCTAGGGCCGCAGCTTTTGTGGAGCGATGGGTAACAATGCTTCGTGGGTGACTGTTGTTGATGTGTGCAGAAGGTCCATGGTTCGCGCGAGGGGACGGTCTAAAGTTATACTGTTACACATGCACTGTCAACTGGTGTGTGCCTTTCCAAATCATGTCCAATCAATTGAATTTATCAATTAAGCTGTAGAAACATCTCAATGATGATCAATGGAAACAGGATGCACCTGAACTCAATTTCGAGTCTCATAGCAAAGGGTCTGAATACTTCTGTAAATAAGTTATTTCTGTTTTTATTTTTTTTATTTGCAGAAATGTCTAAAAACCTTTTTTCCGAATACACTGTATCTTATCCATTTAACTGCATTACAACTATCCAAAAATATGACCTTTTCCATCAACTCCTAGGTGAAAACTCCCTCTCCCATTTCCATGCTGGGTACCAGGGGAGATTCTCAGACAGACACTAAATGGACATCTGATCTGTAGCTGTGGAAAGTGTTCTTGTCAGAGGTTATGTTAGGTCTACCCTGCAGAGACATACATCCTGAGTTAACATCAGCAGGCCAACAGCGAACACAGTCCAAGTGAAACAGGAAGTTGGTAAACATTGCTTGTTCCATTTCTTAACAGTGGGAAACTCCTGAGCATGGATGGCCAAAATGTAATGCAAGAGGCCTGTCACATGAAGATGGGGTTTGATGCTGAGATAAGCTTTAAGCAGTGTTATTTTAAACTCCTTTGATTCATTTTTTGCTACTGCCATGACTCCACCTTCAAGGACTAGTGGTGAGTATTGAACGATGATACGTCATTGTGCTGCCACACTATAGACGGGTTAGCTGGCAACGTCACAAACATTATGCAACGGCATCGATGTTGCCGGAAGGTGTGCCTTGTTATGATTCTGAACGGTCAGATAGCTAACAACAATGACAAGAAGCTGCCCTGTGGGGAATCGTAGGTGGCTTGTTTCAGCTCGTTGTATCTTGTTATTGATACCTGTCACGTCCTGACCTTAGTTCCTTTTTTATGTCTTTATTTTGGTTTGGTCAGGGCGTGAGTTGGGGTGGGCATTCTATGTTTTCCATTCTATGTTTTGTTCTGTGTGTTGTATCTCTATGTGTTTGGCCTGGTGTGGGTCACAATCAGAGGCAGCTGTCAATCGTTGTCTCTGATTGAGAACCATACTTAGGTAACCTGTTCCAACCTGTGTTTGTGTGTAGTTTCCTGTTTTGTGTTTTTATCACCTTACAGGACTGTTTTGTGTTTTTTTCACCTTACAGGACTGTTTTGTGTTTTTTCACCTTACAGGACTGTTTTGTGTTTTTTCACCTTACAGGACTGTTTTGTGTTTTTTCACCTTACAGGACTGTTTTGTGTTTTTTCACCTTACAGGACTGTTTTGTGTTTTTTTCACTGTTTTGTGTTTTTTCACCTTACAGGACTGTTTTGTGTTTTTTCACCTTACAGGACTGTTTTTTGACGTTCACACTCTTTGTTGTTTTTTGTCATTCAGTGTTCAGTTTATTTCATTAAATTTACTATGAACACTTACCACGCTGCGTGTTGGTACGATGATTCCTATTCCTCATCATCAGACGAAGAGGAGAGCCATTACAATACATGTCTTGTTTTAGGTATTTTGACTGATATGGCAGTCAAAATATCTAAAACAAAACATGCTAATATGTCAAAAAAGCTTACCAACAACTATACTTATGTATTTGGGAGACAACAAGTGCTCATTGTTTCAATAAACATTTGTAGACTAAATATAGTTGATATGTTGTTAACAGTCTAAGCCAACCCTGTCTCTTTTGCCCTAAAGTAGAGCAAGCCTCGGTTTTGTTGCTAAACAACCAACCTGTCTATTCTTTATTAAGAAACTATTCCTTAGACTGTGTGTAGTATATAACTACTATAACCTTACATAGTCCTGAGAAAACTATTAGTGGAATTAGGGAATGATTTAGTTCATTAAGTATTGGCGACACTGGAATCCTATGCGACAGTTTTACCTGCTAATCTACTCTACTCTACTCTCTACTCTCCTCTCCTCTCCTCTTCTCTCCTCTCCTCTCCTCTCCTCTCCTCTCCTCTCCTCTCCACTCCTCTCCCCTCCTCTCCTCTCCTCTCTACTCCTCTTCTCTCCCCTCCTCCCACTCTCCCTCCGTCCATTCCTGCCTGATAGTATCTTACCATCAGTGAGGGGAGATGAGACATCAGGGGCGCGTCTTGGCAGGAAGAGGAAAAACATGACGTGTTGCACAGCTATGATTATACCAAGGGAGACCCGCCCTCCATGAAAACAACCAGATGAGATTTCTTTCGTCCACCCAGGGGTGGGGTGTGTGGGGATGTTTTGTCTACGGGTGGGGGTGGGGGTGGGGGGGGGGTGGAGGGATTGAAAGGAGGGATGGAAGGGTGGAGGGACTGTTCGGGGCTCAACCCCACCTGGGATTTGTCTAATATGGGTGGGGTCCAGTGGTCCTCCCTCACAGTAAATACTCACCCCACCTCCACCCCGACCCAGACACATCTGTCCTGTGAAATACAGATGGCTTCTCCCCGAAGGCTGTTTCACCTCTAGAGAAAGAAGTCCTGGTGAAATAACGGTTAAATCATGCAGAGATTTCTCAATATGGAGCTAGACAAGACAATATTCCTGCCAAGATGTATTTCACTTAAGATACAAACGATAACAGTACAGAGACTGATTTACAGACAGGATGTTTTCTGTTTCTTTTCATTTTATTTAATGCCTTTTACTGAAAATGTATCTGTCTATATGCTTTAAACTACAATTCCTGAGAGTACTTTAATTCTAATAAGATATGGCTCTACTGTGTACTGTGATTGTAATACTGCTTTTCTACTGTCATATACTGTTAATCAAGGAACCTGGGAACATTAGCTAAGATTCCCATTAAGTTCTAGTTAGGTTTGTATCTAAAGTTAGGATGATAACATCCCAAAAACATTCAAAACATATTTTTGATGAAATATCCTTGGAAACTTCTCCTAACATTCATTAAAATTCCGTGCAGTACATGTGTAACAACCACCACAGAACATTCCCCAAATGTTCTCATTAGGTTTCCAGGTAATGTAATAACACAATGTACCAGTAATGTTCCTTCTGTAGCTCAGTTGGTAGAGCATGGCGCTTGTAACGCCAGGGTAGTGGGTTCAATCCCCGGGACCACCCATACGTAGAATGTATGCACACATGACTGTAAGTCGCTTTGATAAAAGCTTCTGCTAAATGGCATATATTATTATTATTATATTATTATTATTATATTATTATGTTATTCCAGAAAACCAAAATTGGTTCTGTGAAAGTTCCCAGAACACAACTGTCCAGTCACGCTGATGATTGTACAATGTTTGTATTAAAAATTTGTCTGATGTTGTAAGAATGTTCCCTGAACACATTTTGTATGTTCTGTAAAGGTTCTCAGAATGTTCCATTAGGTTGTGGGAACAGTCTGGCTTGAACATTTTGGGGACGTCACAAAAGATATGTTCCCAAAACACACAAAAACTGTCCAGTTGTGTGGAGGATTCTACAACGTTTCTTTCAGGGTGCAAAAAACATTCACCTGATGTTGCAAGAACGTAACCAGAACACATTTAGTCTTTTGCTGAAAGGTTCCCATAATGTTCCATTAGGTTGTGGGAACAGTCTGGTGGGAACATTGTGGGGACGTCACAAAAGATATGTTCCCAAAACACACAAACTGTCCAGTTGTGCGGAGGATTCTACAATGTTTCTTTCAGGGTGCAAAAGACATTCACCTGATGTTGCAAGAACGTTCCTGGAACACATTTAGTTTGTTCTTTAAAGGTTCCCAGAATGTTTTTTTTAGGTTGTGGGAACATTGCGGGGATATGAAAAGAGACAGGTTCCCAAAACACTAAAGCTGTCAAGTTGTGCTGACATTCAGATAATGATTCTATCAGGGTGCTAAAAACATTCCTTTGATGTTACAAGAATGTTGACAGAAGAGCATTTCTGAATTTTCAACGGTTCCAAGAACATGTAATTAGGTTTTGGGAACTGTGTGGATACATTGCAAGAGATAGGTTACCATAACACCAAATATGATGACATTGTTTACGTTGCACAGGACACTCCCTTAATGTTGCAAGAACATTTTGTGATATTCACGAAGATTGCACAGAACATTCCCACAATGTTGCATAATGTTCCACAATTTCCAAATAAGCCCATTTTTATGACATTCAGCTTATTTGTTTTAGGTTTAATATAATAGTCTCACGCATTATACACCACTGTTCAAAAGTTCTGTGTCACTTAGAAATGTCCTTGTTTTCAATGAAAACATACATGAAATGAGTTGCAAAATGAATAGGAAATAGAGTCAAGACGTTGACAAGTTTACAAATAATGATTATTAATTGAAATAATAATTCACCCCATGCTTCCTGAAGCACCTCCCACAAGTTGGATTGGCTTGATGGGCACTTCTTACGTACCGTATGGTCAGCTGCTCCCACAACAGCTCAATAGGGTGACTGTGCTGGCCACTCCATTATAGACAGAATACCAGCTGACTGCTTCTTCCCTAAATAGTTCTAGCATAGTTTGGAGCTGTGCTTTGGGTCATTGTCCTGTTGTAGGAGAAAATTGGCTCCAATTAAGCGCCGTCCACATGGTATGGCGTTGCAAAATGGAGGGATAGCCTTCCTTCTTCAAGATCCCTTTTACCCTGTACAAATCTCCCAATTTACCACCACCTAAGCACCCCCAGACCATCACCTTGCCTCCACCATACTTGACAGATGGCGTCAAGCACTCCTCCAGCATCTTTCAATTTTTTATGCATCTCACGAAGGTTCTTCTTTGTGATCCGAACATCTCAAACTTAGATTAGTCTGTCCATAACACTTTTTTCCAATCTTCCTCTGCCCAGTGTCTGTGTTCTTAATCTTTTATTTTTATTGGCCAGTCTGAGATATGGCTTTTTCTTTACAACTCTGCCTAGAAGGCCAGTATCTCGCCTCTTCACTGTTGACGTTGAGACTGATGTTTTGAGAATACTATTTAACGAAGCTGTTGAGGACTTGTGATGTGTCTGTTTCTCACACTAGACACTCTAATGTACTTGTCCTCTTGCTCAGTTGTGCACCGGGGCCTGCCACTCAATTCTATTATTGTTAGAGCCAGTTTGCTCTGTTATGTGAAGGGAGTAGTACACAGCGTTGTACCAGATCTTCAGTTTCTTGGCAATTTCTCGCATGGAATAGCCTTCATTTCTTAGAACAAGAATAGACTGACAAACTTCAGAAGAACGTTATTTGTTTCTGGCAATTTTGTAATCGAACCCACAAATGCTGATGCTCCAGATATTCAACGAGTCTAAAGATGCCCAGATTTATTGCTTCTTTAATCAGGACATCAGTTTTTAGCTGTCCTAACATAATTGCAAAAGGGTTTTGTAATGATCAATTAGCCTTTTAAAATTATAAACTTGGATTAACTAACACAACGTGCCATTGGAACACAGGAGTGATGGTTGCTGATAATGGGCCTCTGTGCGCCTATGTAGATATTCCATATAAAAATCTGCCGTTTCCAGCTACAATAGTAATTTACAACATTAACAATGTCTACACTGTATTTCTGATCAATTTGATGTTATTTTAATGGACAACTGAAGAAGTGGGTGCAACCAAGGAGGCCTTCAAACCTGACTCATTTACACCAGCTCTGTCAGGAGGAATGGGCCAAAATTCACCCAACTTATTGTGGGAAGCTTGTGGAAGGCTACCCGAAATGTTTGACCCAGGTTAAACAATTTAAAGGCAATGCTACCAAATACTAATTGAGTGTATGTAAACTTCTGACCACTAGGAATGCGATGAAAGAAATAAAAGCTGAAATAAATAATTCTCTCAACTATTGTTCTGACATTTCACGTTCTTAAAATAAAGTGGAATTTCACAGGAATTGTGAAAAACTGAGTTTAAATGTATTTGTCTAAGGTGTATGTACTCTTCCGACTTCAACTGTATCTGTTTAAAGTAAGAATTGTTGTAGACTGACCCCAGGCATGACGTCGCTCTAGTCTAGCCTCTGGGACACATTGTGGCTCTTTGTCTGAGGGCACATTAATATTGCAGATTTAATTAACAGCCTTGGATTAATATTTTCTTACGGGGCTGTGGGGTCACATTGGTGTCTTGTGATTATATGGAGATGGTTGCAGCTATCCAACAGTCTACTAGATGAAGTGACAGAAAAAGATCCAACAATAAGGGCAGATGTCACGATTGTCTGAGAAATACCTTGCACTCTCATCTAACAAATTGTCTATGAAGAGAGTGCAAATTATAACCTTGTCCGTTTCTCTATCAAATCTTAACCTGCCTGACACCTGGATATCACAAAACATGATCAGTACTGATCAACACAGAGAGACAGCTGTGTGAGGGATGTTTTCTTTGCCCCACCCAAACACTGAAAGACAAAACTGTGTGAAGTGATGTCATAACTACTGCTTATGCAAACCAGCTGTGTGACCTTATGGGCTGCATGGGATACCATGGTGTGTGTGTGTGTGCGTGCGTGTGTGCAGTTGAGCTTTAACACATTTCCCCCTGCCAAAACCTTGCCTGTATATATTCCCTCCAACACAGCAGATAGGACTGAGTGAAGTAAAGAGAGAGGTATCTAATTAAGTTATTGAGAGGGCTACAACTTTTCTTTACACAGGAAATGTCACGCCCTGACCGTAGAGATCCTTTTATTCTCTATTTTTTTTTGGTCAGGGTGTGACTCGGGTGGGAAAGTCTATGCTTTCTGGTTCTTTGTTTTTGGCCGGGTATGATACTCAATCAGGGACAGCTGTCTATCGTTGTCTCTGATTGGGAATCATACTTAGGCAGCCTTTTTTCCTTTTCTCATTTGTGGATTGTTGTCTTTGTTAGTGGCATGTATAGCCTTACAGAGCTTCGTTTGGTATTTATTGTTTTGTTGGCGACATTTAAAATAAAAGAATGTACGCTTAGCATGCTGCACCTTGGTCGGGTCATTTCCTTGACAACGAACGTGAAATTAGATGAAAATGTCATGATTTTTTTTTTAAGTACTTTATTTTCCAAAATGTATTCTTATCGTGAACTGTAGGATGCTAGTAGAATTAAAACAGTCATTCGGGAATGTACAAAAATACAGAAAATTAATTAAAAATAGAACTGAAAGCAAGGTAACACTTATGCGCTGAAATGTTCTCTAAAACGGCCATTTCTTCCAGTTAGATAACCAGCAGTACTCACTGTTTTGCTGAATTGATTAAAAATAACATAGTGTTGTATTGTTATGTATAATGGAAATTGTGACATTCCCCTTAGTTCCTGATTTAAAAGGTCAGCAATATGACTTCATCATACCCAGCGGAACGACTCTCAGCTTGTAGATATTTGTAAACAAGAAGTCACCCTGCTGTGTATACAGTGTACTTTAACAATAGATTGGGCTGGGTTGTTAAGAATGCCATTCTGCAAAAATGTAGTATTGCCAAGCTTTGAACAACATATATTTGGGCAACTAGGCTAACAAGACGTATAACACACACTAAAAGAGACCCAAACACTACCTTGATGTCACAAAAAGCAGCAAGTAGTTTCTCCATATGTTCACTCCTCCTCCCTCTACAGTATACAGTATCTCCGCATGGCAAGCTGGTGAAAAGGATTTCTATGGCTTAGAACAAAGCAAGTGTGAAAAAACACAAAAACACAAGACAAAACAGAAACATCATATTATATAACATTGTTCCGTACAATACTGTATGTATTAAGTGTCTAATTATATACTGTTACAAAGATATTAAAAAGAGAATAATACTGACTTATTTAAAAGGATTGGCACACCTGACCTCTTTATATACACAACACTGTGTCCCAGACCTTACACACATACGTCTGGTATCGTTTTCAGCAGTCACCATTGTGACACTGTGTGGATCTAGTTTTTCTAACTTCTGTCAGGCCATTGGCTTATCTGGGTTGAACTTGCAGTAATGAAGGGGAGAATTCATTCCTGCTTCGTCTCCTACAGATTGATACAGTGAGATTAAGCACCAAAAGAAGACCCCTCTCCAGGTCACTACTAGGGACCTTTCTCCCCAAGCAATCACCTTGTCTGCTTATTTTAATAAATTGTATTCTATATTTTTTTGGGTGACACACATGTACATTCTCGCACAGACACACACACTCACATGCCAACACACATCCGTCTGTACACACAGAAAACAAGCACAAACACACACTGCTTTTACAGGCACAGTAACACTCCTTACACGCACACGCACACACAGAACACAATGACACAAACATAACCAAACTAGCTCAGCTTCCACTCTGATAACTTTGTAAACAGATTCAAGAATGTGTTATGTTATTTTCTCCTTTTTATGATCAACTGAGGACCAATGTGAGTGGTAGTGATGCAGTGCTTCAATTTATGGTTAAAGGAGTAATGTCAGGAAGCTTTAAACCTGATGACATGTGAAGGCAGGGCCCCTCCTGGGCATTGGAAATGACTACATGGTTGATGTGACCCAAGCTGCAGTCTTAGAGCCACTGGTGATTGACAATACAAAACCCTCCCTCCCCACCACCCAGTACTAACCCTGGCCCAGTCTCCAGCCCTGTATGACGTCCGCAACCCAGGGACAAGGACACAGCCCTCGGCATCATCATCATCATTCACATTATCATCAACACCTGTTCATTGTAGTCTTATGGTTACTTTACCATGGGTTTGTCCCTCCATTTGAATTGTTGAGGCATGTAGCCGAAGTGGGGCACACAGAGAGTCTGAAGGAGTGTTTATGTGAGGGATAGGATGGGGCCTCTGGGGATGTTCTGGGGGGGAAGGGTTGGTGTTGGAGGAGGGGTGTGGGATCTGATCCATTCTTTTCCAGGTGTTCTAGGGGGTCTTCAAAGCTCTGTGTCTGCCGTCTTGGTGGTGGAGTGGCCATTGGTGGGAGGGGGATAGGTCTTGGCGGCCTCTTGGGAGTCCCCGTTAGCAGGCTTCTCCAGGATCTCAGGGGGGTTGAGAGGGGCAACAGACACCAGGGTGTTTCCGTGGTTCTCCTCATCGACTGGGTACGCCTCCTCAGCCTGCACACACACACATACACAAACACACACCATACACACACAGTCAACATCAACAGGCTGCTCGTCAATTATAAACAAACATTATGGATGTCTTTCCTCCACTAGCAGCACTGTCTTTGTTGAGGCACATACCCGGTGGAGGGTCTTTATCATGTGACATCGCTACTGACTGGTCTTAAAGAAAAGTAGCTGTATCTTTTTGACCAGGAGATGAAACAGTTGTATGCATACATGCACACACGTACACAGACACACACACCAAACACACACTCCTCATCTCATTACATTGCTTCACGGCACAGTTGGCCTATGCTCAAGGTTAACCAGTGGTGCTAAAATGTATGATAAAGTTTTATACAACCAAAAAATTACAAGCTAAAGTAATACACAAATGAGATCTAGAAAACATACACCTAGAGGCCTAGAGGTACAGTCAACCAAAACAATGGTCAGCCAGTGTAGTCAGATATAGAAGGTGAACTGACCAGCCTCATGCCCTTGGTGTTGTGTCCACGGTAGTTCTTCATATAGTAGCATCCGATGATGGCAGCTGCCAGCAGCAGGCCAGTAATGATCACGGGCACCAGCACAATGGGAGTGTGTGTTCCCCACTGAAGAGCTGCCTCCACCACACCCAGCTACACACACACAAACACACACGCACACACACACACACACGCGCGCACGCACACACACACGCACACACACACACGCGCGCATACACACACACGTGCACACATACACACACACACACACACACACACACACACACACACACACACACACACACACACACACACACACACACACACACACACACACACACACACACACACACACACACACACACACACACACACACACACACACACACACACACACACACACACATATTCTATTGGATATTTAAAATTGGAATCCTGTAGGATTTCTTTACTAGGGGTTAAGCCATGCCACACTGGCTGTATCTATGGAGGGGACTCTGGGAAGCTATGGGAGATTCCTCTATAGAATTAGGAATTAGAATACTAGAATGAGAATGAACCTTCTTATGATGGTCCAAAGATCAGCCATTTTGACTATAATTCCATTACAATTGCCAATGCATCACGTGCCTACTTTTATTTTCCTGCATATGTTAAAGCAGGAAATGCATCACCTATGTCAGTACTGCCATTTATTCCAATTACACTGGTTTTGGATTTCTCCCTGACCAAGATGGCTGCCATTTTGTCCCCATTATGGAACTTTGAGGGTTTATGACATAGCCCCTCTAGTAATATAATAGAATCGCTATGGATTCCTCACTCTGATGCCTGGGGACTGTTCAAGTCATGGTTAGTTCACTACCCGGCTTTATGCCAAGCCACTTTGTTATTTCTATTAAACCAGATTGTGATTTGTAAGTGGGGCCCTGCATAGCATTCCACTGCCTGGTTGGTTCCCTACATTGTCCATATCTCCCTCTTATAGAACTATCATGCTACCTGTGTCGCAGTCCATTTAGAGTTGTGTACATACAAGATAGCATGTGAATCAATATATTTTCCCTCCCATTTATCGCTATGGGGATGAGTAGCTATAGTTGTTAAAAGTGACTGGGAATAAGAAGAAAGAAGGCTTAGTTTTCTGCTCCCATAAGTATGAGTGTGTTGAAGTGGACATACCTGGTCCTTGATGCCTTCACTGACCAGGCTCTCTGACAATTCTTTGACACCACCTGTAAGGAGGGACCAATGGGAGTGAGAAAAATATTGTATACAATATTCAGATTGTCTAGATTAGAATACTATAATGTTCGAAGAAACGCATTACTCTAATGTATTGTTATGATTATCATTATTATGAGGCAATACAGGGAAACCTACCATCAGCGCGTGTCAAAAGGTATGTGTTAGAGTTCTCTTCCTGGAACACTTGAAGGTTGCAGTCCCCTGCGCACCAGGCTGAATCTTCCAAGAGTCTTTTGGTCTCCAACTATGGGAAAGCATGTCAGTTTAACAATCATATATTGTTATGCTCAATTCTCAGCTATAAACACAATGATTTATGTGTTAAAACCACATCACCTTGATGATGACACTGATCTGTTTATTCTCACAGAAAGCCAGAGGTCCCCAGAGTATTTTGGCACGCCCTGTTCCAGTGACCCAATGGGACTAGGCTGCGCCGACTGTTGTGGTTCTCCTATGCAGGGAGGATGTCTATCCTCATCTTAACTTCACCACACCAAACACACAATGATGGTCATGGTTTGAGCCGGCTACAAACATACACTCTGCTCTCTTTCTCAGGGTTCTCTCCCTTCTTCTGTAGAGCTAATGCCTCTCAGATGCTCCACAGTAGACTTGCAGTGTTAAATGTTATGTGGGTGTGCGTGTGAATCTGTCCAGCTGAGTGTGTGAGTCAGTGTGTTCACCACGCCATATGCCATTGTGTTTGCGTAATGGAAGATGCATAGCGTCGGATGGAAAACGACGAAATCAGCGACCACACCCCATCTCTCTCTCTACCACCTTGGTCTTGAACTATGATATCATCACATTGCACAAGGGCCTTGGGATGGGAACTCTCCCTCCCCACTCTGTGTAATGCGATCCAGACAGCGCTTCTCTTCCCCATAGGCCGCTATGTGCAAACACAGCATCCTCAGTCAGGAGTTCCACATCAACAGCTACAGCCTGGTCTCCCCATAACACTGAGCTATCCTATGGGTAGGAAGGAAGGAACCCTGCACAGCCCACATCAGCTCCCCATCCCTACTACTCTACCCTACAGTACAAAGCTAATTCGTGTTTAGTATCCAGTCTCCTTCTCGTCTTCCTCTCTCTGCCTCCTGTTCCCCCCGCCCCTCTCTCTCTCCCCCTTTCTCTCTCCCTGCTCCACCAGTGACTCATTTAAGCTACGCTCAGGACCTCTAATTTTCGTCACAGTGGGCCTCTCTCAGGGATGACCTCAGTCTCACTCTTGGCAACCACAACACGATGTCTGCTTTTCTATTTATTTTCATTTAGATAGAAATGGCTCTACGAGATTGCCGTTTGTGATTGAAATCTAAGGCCTTGAGTGAGACTGGTGTGTGTGTTCTTTATAGTAATTATGTTATTATTAGCTGCTGCCATTTATAGTGTTGACTGAAACCTCAGAAAAGGGGACAACGTCTCTCATGGGAATTTACAGGGATGTTTTTTAGAGAACATTCCAGGACTTTTCTCATTGAGAGATTTTCCACGACTTTGGAGTGGATCTCGGTTCATGGGAACGGCTCCATGGATAAAAGGTGATAGATAGACATTACTCTTGTCTTATCAAGGCTTCCCAGCAGCTCACCCACTCTCTGTGAATGCTTGTCTTTCTTCACTTGTTTCAGACCTGGTCCCCAAGCCTATTTCTCTGGTTGAATTCATGCTAGGATTAGCAGGCTAGACCCACACGTCAATCCCTTATTGTTCTGATAAGGTGTTTGTTTTTGTACATGGGTACATGTCTTCATGGAATTATCATGTCATCAGTCAACACTACCATGGTGTTTCATTCCATCTCACACTGGGGGTTCCACTACACCAGTTCCACTCTACATACCCTGCTATTATTCCATTGACCGTGGCCCCTGGAGCACACAGAGACACCCAGGGAGGAAACATTGTCCTCCTCCCCGTTTGTCTTCTGTGACGACAGACGGACGGATGATTTAGAACAGCTAAAGAATGTCTGAAAACAGATCTGCCTTTATCAGGCCACATATTTCCAACAAGCTATTTGGAACATATTCATCTTAAACATATGAAGTGGAATGAGACAGAGACTTCCTCCCAGGCCAAGGCGCTGGGAGCCAGATAAGGGCCAAGGCATATGAAACGTGGCACCAGGGCTGAAGGGTAAGGGGCTTCCTGTCTGTCTCTGTTCATCTCCCAGGCAGTTGGCTGGTACAGGCTGATATCTCTGTAAGGGCTGTGGTTGGAAACAGAATGTAGTACAATACACACCGTGGTAGAGGCTGGGGGAGGGCAACTGTACCAGAGATACCCTTGTATGCGGCTTCGACTGTATTGTTCTGTTTTATGATAGACGAGAGCTAGGTGGGGTGGTCGAGCACAAAAGCTAATATGGCATGGGAAACGTCCATAAGGAGACATTTTATAAGGACAGTAAAACATGTTGCTACTCACACAGCTGGTTTCTGAAGAAAGCTCCACCTTGACTGCATCCTTGTCCTTCACTGCCTCCTTGTCCACACACTCAACATTGGGCTGCAGAGACAGAGACGGCATAAAGCTTTCAACTCAAGTGTTGACATCATCAGATTCTGGTAAGTTCGTCTCTCCATTCAATCACAATCTGTTACATTCCCTCTACAATGAGTTACGATATGATGAATTTGAAGTTAATTTGCAGTCCTACAGTTGTGTCAAGTTGGCTGGATGTCCTTTGGGTGGTGGACCATTCTTGACACACACAGGAAACTGTTGAGCGTTAATAAAAACAGCAGCGTTGCAGTTCTTGACACACTCAAACCGGTGTGTCTAGAACCTACTACCATACCCTGCTCAAAGGCACTTAAATAATTTGTCTTGCCCATTCACCCTCAATGGCACACATAGACAATCCTTCTCAAGGCTTGAAAATCCTTCTTTAACCCCTTCATCTACACTGATTGAAGTTAACTAGTGACAACAATAAGGGATAATAGTTTTCACCTAGATAGTCTATGTCATGGAAAGAGCAGGTGTTCCTAATGTTTTGTACACTCAGTGTATACACTAGATGACTGACAGGGTGCACTGTTTTGAAGCCACCGCGCCTCCATTATGGCACTCCCCCACCATTGTAAAAAAATATTTTTGAAGCTATAGAAATGAATACATTTGTTTTTGACACATTTATTATATTACAGACACCGTAATGCATACTTTTAAATTATATTATGTGAGATAAATATACATATACATCATTGTCCTGAACTGTCTTTCAGAATTTCATAATGATACAGCATCTAAATATATTGTAGACATTCCCCATTAGTTAGGTATTACTCACATTCACAAGAAGCTGTGTCTTGGGTACAACCAGTGCATCAGTTGCTTCAGTGCCCTGTGTGTCTACACCAGGTCCTGCCGTGGTTGCAGAAGTTTCACCTCCTGCTAAGAAGACACTGGTTGGCACCATGGAGGAGAAGGCAGTGTCCTGGTCTGATCCAGGAGCACTGGCCCCAGTAGTGTCGTAGGCTGTGGCGTCGGCGACGGTAGTGGCCGTGTCGTCTACGGGGGATTGAGTGGTTGCGGTGGCATAAATACCATTAAAAAATGTTTACATTGAAAACATATTTTATACACAAGTGAAGCTGCTCCGAATTGGCTACCCAGTCCCCTTCATGAATCCTCCCAATCCCACCCCCTATCCTAATCTGATGTATGTCAATAGAAGTGAAGAAGAAAGCAAACAAACAAGACAAACATGCAACAGATACTGGTAGAGACGTACAGGCAGACAGGACAACATAATAATAACAGACTGGACAGGCAGACAGGACAACATAATAATAACAGACTGGACAGGCAGACAGCACAACATAATAATAACAGACTGGACAGGCAGACAGGACAACATAATAATAACAGACTGGACAGCCAGACAGCACAACATAATAATAACAGACTGGACAGGCAGACAGGATAACACAATAATAACAGACTGGACAGGCAGACAGGACAACATAATAATAACAGACTGGACAGGCAGACAGGACAACATAATAATAACAGACTGGACAGGCAGACAGGATAACACAATAATAACAGACTGGACAGGCAGACAGGACAGTATAATAATAACAGACTAGACAGGCACACAGGACAACATTATAACAGACTAGACAGGCAGACAGGACAGTATAATAATAACAGACTAGACAGGCACACAGGACAACATAATAACAGACTGGACAGGCAGACAGGACAGTATAATAACAGACTGGACAGGCAGACAGGACAACATAATAACAGACTGGACAGGCAGACAGGACAGTATAATAATAACAGACTAGACAGGCACACATGACAACATAATAACAGATTGGACAGGCAGACATGACAGTATAATAATAACAGACTAGACAGGCACACAGGACAACATTATAACAGACTAGACAGGCAGACAGGACAGTATAATAATAACAGACTGGACAGGCAGACAGGACAGTATAATAATAACAGACTAGACAGGTGGACAGGACAGTATAATAATAACAGAGTAGACAGGCAGACAGCACAACATAATAATAACAGACTGGACAGGCAGACAGGACAGTATAATAATAACAGACTAGACAGGCAGACAGGACAGTATAATAACAGACTAGACAGGCAGACAGCACAACATAATAATAACAGACTAGACAGGCAGACAGGACAACATAATAATAACAGACTGGACAGGCAGACAGGACAACATAATAATAACAGACTGGACAGGCAGACAGGACAACATAATAATAACAGACTGGACAGGCAGACAGCACAACATAATAAAAACAGACTAGACAGGCAGACAGGATAACACAATAATAACAGACTGGACAGGCAGACAGCACAACATAATAATAACAGACTGGACAGGCAGACAGGACAACATAATAATAACAGACTGGACAGGCAGACAGCACAACATAATAATAACAGACTGGACAGGCAGACAGGACAAGATAATAATAACAGACTGGACAGGCAGACAGCACAACATAATAATAACAGACTGGACAGGCAGACAGGACAACATAATAATAACAGACTAGACAGGCACACAGGACAACATAATAATAACAGACTAGACAGGCAGACAGGACAAGATAATAATAACAGACTGGACAGGCAGACAGCACAACATAATAATAACAGACTGGACAGGCAGACAGGATAACATAATAATAACAGACTGAACAGGCAGACAGGACAACATAATAATAACAGACTGGACAGGCAGACAGGACAACATAATAATAACAGACTGGACAGGCAGACAGGACAACATAATAATAACAGACTGGACAGGCAGACAGGACAACATAATAATAACAGACTGGACAGGCAGACAGGACAACATAATAATAACAGACTGGACAGGCAGACAGGACAACATAATAAAAACAGACTCGACAGGCAGACAGCACAACATAATAACAGACTGGACAGGCAGACAGGACAGTATAATAATAACAGACTGGAGAGGCAGACAGGACAACATAATAACAGACTGGACAGGCAGACAGGACAGTATAATAATAACATACTAGACAGGCAGACAGCACAACATAATAATAACAGACTGGACAGGCAGACAGGACAACATAATAAAAACAGACTGGACAGGCAGACAGCACAACATAATAACAGACTGGACAGGCAGACAGGACAGTATAATAATAACAGACTGGACAGGCAGACAGGACAACATAATAACAGACTGGTCAGGCAGACAAGACAGTATAATAATAACATACTAGACAGGCAGACAGAACAACATAATAACAGACTGGACAGGCAGACAAAACAACATAATAACAGACTGGACAGGCAGACAGGACAGTATAATAATAACAGACTAGACAGGCACACAGGACAACATTATAACAGACTAGACAGGCAGACAGGACAGTATAATAATAACAGACTAGACAGGCACACAGGACAGCATTATAACAGACTGGACAGGCAGACAGGACAGTATAATAATAACAGACTGGACAGGCAGACAGCACAACATAATAATAACAGACTAGACAGGCAGACAGCACAACATAATTATAACAGACTAGACAGGCAGACAGGACAACATAATAATAACAGACTAGACAGGCAGACAGGACAGTATAATAATAACAGACTAGACAGGCACACAGGACAGCATTATAACAGACTGGACAGGCAGACAGCACAACATAATAATAACAGACTAGACAGGCAGACAGCACAACATAATTATAACAGACTAGACTGGCAGACAGGACAGTATAATAATAACAGACTGGACAGGCAGACAGCACAACATAATAATAACAGACTAGACAGGCAGACAGGACAACATAATAACAGACTGGTCAGGCAGACAAGACAGTATAATAATAACATACTACACAGGCAGACAGAACAACATAATAACAGACTGGACAGGCAGACAGAACAACATAATAACAGACTGGACAGGCAGACAGAACAACATAATAACAGACTAGACAGGCAGACAGAACAACATAATAACAGACTAGACAGGCAGACAGAACAACATAATAACAGACTAGACAGGCACACAGGACAGCATTATAACAGACTGGACAGGCAGACAGCACAACATAATAATAACAGACTAGACAGGCAGACAGCACAACATAATAATAACAGACTAGACAGGCAGACAGCACAACATAATTATAACAGACTAGACAGGCAGACAGGACAGTATAATAATAACAGACTGGACAGGCAGACAGCACAACATAATAATAACAGACTAGACAGGCAGACAGGACAACATAATAACAGACTGGTCAGGCAGACAAGACAGTATAATAATAACATACTAGACAGGCAGACAGAACAACATAATAACAGACTGGACAGGCAGACAGAACAACATAATAACAGACTGGACAGGCAGACAGGACAGTATAATAATAACAGACTAGACAGGCACACAGGACAACATTATAACAGACTAGACAGGCAGACAGGACAGTATAATAATAACAGACTAGACAGGCACACAGGACAGCATTATAACAGACTGGACAGGCAGACAGGACAGTATAATAATAACAGACTGGACAGGCAGACAGCACAACATAATAATAACAGACTAGACAGGTGGACAGGACAGTATAATTATAACAGACTAGACAGGCAGACAGGACAGTATAATAATAACAGACTAGACAGGCACACAGGACAGCATTATAACAGACTGGACAGACAGACAGCACAACATAATAATAACAGACTAGACAGGCAGACAGGACAGTATAATAATAACAGACTAGACAGGCAGACAGAACAACATAATTATAACAGACTAGACAGGCAGACAGCACAACATAATAATAACAGACTAGACAGGCAGACAGGACAACATAATAACAGACTGGTCAGGCAGACAAGACAGTATAATAATAACATACTAGACAGGCAGACAGAACAACATAATAACAGACTGGACAGGCAGACAGAACAACAGAATAACAGACTGGACAGGCAGACAGGACAGTATAATAATAACAGACTAGACAGGCACACAGGACAACATTATAACAGACTAGACAGGCAGACAGGACAGTATAATAATAACAGACTAGACAGGCACACAGGACAGCATTATAACAGACTGGACAGGCAGACAGGACAGTATAATAATAACAGACTGGACAGGCAGACAGCACAACATAATAATAACAGACTAGACAGGCAGACAGCACAACATAATTATAACAGACTAGACAGGCAGACAGCACAACATAATAATAACAGACTAGACAGGCAGACAGGACAGTATAATAATAACAGACTAGACAGGCACACAGGACAGCATTATAACAGACTGGACAGGCAGACAGCACAACATAATAATAACAGACTAGACAGGCAGACAGCACAACATAATTATAACAGACTAGACAGGCAGACAGGACAAGATAATTATAACAGACTAGACAGGCAGACAGCACAACATAATAATAACAGACTAGACAGGCAGACAGAACAACTTAATAATACAGACTGGACAGTTGTGAAAGGAAAGTGACCATATATATGGTCAAGTGTATTAAAGTTAATTTGGGAGGAAGATTGTTGTTGGGGGTGGGTTGTGTTTGGTTTTATCAACAGTTTATCAACATAATTAGTATATAGTTCAGAATAACCTTTTAAAAACTAGAAAGAAAAGGAAGAATAGAAATGAAAAGGACTATCAGTACTTTGGGTGTCGACAGTGAGGCATGGGACTCCTAAACCGTCAGAGCAGGGTGATAGTTTGAACTGAACACTATAGGTCTGCTGGTGTTATAAATGTTATGAATGGGTGTGATGTAATTCACTTATAGATGAGTGACCGATGGCTAATGAAAAGGTACTACTGTTATACTGTACCTTACATTCAGTTGCCATGTAAGGTACTAATTGTAATTGTGTAATTAGGGCCAATCTCAAATCATGACGACCTGTTGTCATCTCCTGATCCTCCATATCATAACTACTGACTTCAGCTTTGATCTGGACTTTGGACAGGGATGTTATTAATGTCTTACTTCTGACTGTAGGGTTGGAGGGTGCATCTTCGAGTACTGATGTATTATCTGCAACAGAACTGGGGGCATCTGTGATAACCGTATCAGGTGCAGCAGTGGAATCAGTGGGGTCAACTGCTTGAACTCCATCTGAGAGAGAGAAATGAAAAATAATCAATACAGTAGACCTGATACTGCCCCACTGTTCAGAGCTTAATGCAACCTTACCCTGCAATGTTAGTGCAACCTTACCCTGCAATGTTAGTGCAAGGACTTTATATCCTGTAATGATTGTAAAGCATGTCAAACACTCAATGAAACAAACAATGCAAGACTGGTTTTGCTTCACATAGGCTAGAGCCAGAATTGTACTAACCCTTCCACTGTAGGGAGCGCTCAAACTTTATTTAGTGTTCCTCTCCTTTCAGACAGTAGCTCTGCACTCTCTATAAACAATATTCTAAAACACGCCTATGATAAATTACTGTTGTAGCCTGGCTGTAGGTATCTAGAAGGCTATTCTGTGGGATGAGTTTTGGCACGTGGGTGGTGTGTTTGTGTGACTGTGGTTCGGGGGTGGAGGGCAGGTTGACACTGCCTAGCTCCTATGACCGACACCCTGTGCCCCAATGTACTTGGAAACTCTAACCCTGGCAATTTGACTGGGGTAAGTAATGGGTACACGCGGAATGGCTGCCTGGTATTGTTATGCAATACTTTCCATGGTATTTTGGAATGTTCTATCAACTGATACTCAAGATTCGATATTCACATAATAAGGAATTCCCCTCGACCACGCCCAGACATTGGGGGAAACAAACATTCTTTCCCATTGATCCCCAGTGGAAAAGAACCAAAATACTTTTTTTGTTATACAGAAATCACAAAACATGCCGATAAGCTGCTGTGTTGTTCAATGTACATGTAACCAGGTTTCTGACCTACGGTTCCTAATGCTCCCACATAGGGCAATAGAACCTGCGAGAAGAGCCCTGAAAATGTTGATAATTTGAACGTGGAGCACAGGGCGTAACATGTCTCTCAAGGAGGCTAAAAAGAGATTTTGTCTTGGAAAGTTGAATATTTGTAGGAGTCGGGTAATTGGTTAAGAGAGGAAGATTGGAGGGAAAGAGAGAAAAGGTTGAAAAGACTGAGGGAGGCGGAGGTTTGAATATGTTGAAGCCAGCAATAACAAGGGAGAGGATATGTCAATTTCAAATCAAATGAATGTTTATTTGTCATGTGCGCTGAATACAGCAGGTGTAGCCCATACAGTGAAATGCTTACTTACAGGCTCTAACCAACAGTGAAAAAAAGGTATTAGGTGAACAATAGGTAAGTAAAGAAATTGAAACAACAGTAAAAAGACAGTGAAAAACAATAGCGTTGCTATAACAGTAGCGAGGCTATAACAGTAGCGAGGCTATATAAAGTAGTGAGGCTATAACAGTAGCGAGGCTATAACAGTAGCGAGGCTATATAAAGTAGTGAGGCTCTAACAGTAGTGAGGCTATATAAAGTAGTGAGGCTATAACAGTAGCGAGGCTATAACAGTAGCGAGGCTATATAAAGTAGTGAGGCTATAACAGTAGCGAGGCTACATACAGGCACCGGTTAGTCGGGCTGATTGAGGTAGTATGTACATGTAGATATGATTAAAACGACTATGCATATATGATAAACAGAGAGTAGCAGCAGCGTAAAAGAGGGGTTGGTGGGTGGTGGGACACAATGCAGATAGCCCGGTAAGCAATGTGCGGGGGCATTGGTTGGTCAGGCCAATTGAGGTGGTATGTACATGAATGTATTGTTAAAGTGACTATGCATATATGATAAACAGAGAGTAGCAGCATCGTAAAAGAGGGGTGGGGTGGGTGTGGGGGGCACACAATGCAAATAGTCCGGGTAGCCATTTGATTACCTGTTCAGGAGTCTTATGGCTTGGGGGTAAAAACTGTTGAGAAGCCTTTTTGTCCTAGACTTGGCTCTCCGGTACCGCTTGCCATGTGATAGTAGTGAGAACAGTCTATGACTGGGGTGGTTGGGGTCTTTGACAATCTTTAGGGCCTTCCTCTGACACCGCCTGGTACAGACGTCCTGGATGGCAGGCAGCTTTGCCCCAGTGATGTACTTGGCCATACGCACTACCCTTTGTAGTGCCTTGCGGTCGGAGACTGAGCAGTTGCCGTACCAGGCAGTGATGCAACTGGTCAGGATGTTCTTGAGGTTGCAGCTGTAGAACCTTTTGAGGATCTGAGGAACCATGCAAAATCTTTTTAGTTTCCTGAGGGGGAATCGGCTTTGTCGTGCCCTCTTCACGACTGTCTTAGTGTGTTTGTACGATTCTAGTTTGTTGGTGATGTGGACACCAAGGAACTTGAAGCTCTCAACCTGCTCCACTACAGCCCCGTCGATAAGAATGGGGGGCGTGCTCGGTCCTCCTTTTCCTGTAGTCCACAATCATCTCCTTAGACTTGGTTACGTTGAGGGATAGGCTGTTATTCTGGCACCACCCGGCCAGGTCTCTGACCTCCTCCCTGTAGGCTGTCTCTCGTCGTTGTCGGTGATCAGGCTGTGTTGTGTCGTCTGCAAACTTAATGATGGTGTTGGAGTCGTGCCTGCCCATGCAGTCGTTGGTGAACAGGGAGTTCAGGAGGGGACTGAGCACGCCGCCCGGGGAGGCTCCAGTGTTGCGGATCAGCGTGGCAGATGTGTTGCTACTTACCCTCACCACCTGGGGGTGGCCCGTCAGGAAATCCAGGATCCAGTTGCAAAGGGAGGTGTTTAAGTCCCAGGATCCTTAGCTTAGCGATAAGCTTTGAGGGTACTATGGTGTTGAATGCTGAGCTGTAGTCAATGAATAACAATCTCGCATAGCTGTTACTTTTGTCCAGGTGGGAAAGGGCAGTGTGGAGTGCAATATAGATTGCATAATCTGTGGATCTGTTTGGGCGGTATGCAAATTGGAGTGGGTCTAGGGTTTCTGGGATAATGGTGTTGATGTGAGCCATTACCAGCTTTTCAAAGCACTTCATGGCTACGGGGTCTGTAGTCATTTAGGCAGGTTGCCTTCGTGTTCTTGGGCACAGGGACTATGGTGGGTCTGCTTGAAACATGTTGGTATCACAGACACAATCAGGAACATGTTGAAATGTTAGTGAAGACATCTGCCAGTTGGTCAGCACATGCCCAGAGCACACATCCTGGTAATCCATCTGGCCCTGCAACCTTGTGAATGTTGACCTGCTTAAAGGTCTTACTCACGTCGGCTACGGAGAGCGTGATCACCCAGTCGTCCCGAACAGCTGATGCTCTCATGCATGCCTCAGTGTTGCTTGCCTCAAAACGAGCATAGAAGTGATTCAGCTCATTTGGTAGGCTCGTTTCACTGGGCAGCTCGCGGCTGTGCTTCCCTTTATACTCTGTAATAATTAGCAAGCCCTGCCACATAAGACGAATGTCAGAGCCGGTGTAGTACGATTCGATCTTAGTCTTGTAATGACACTTTGCCTGTTTGATGGTTCATCGGAGGACATAGCGGTATTTCTTATAAGCATCCGGGTTAGAGTCCTGCTGTGTAAATGTTGCCTGTAATCATTGGCTTCTGGTTAGGGTATAAACAGACTGAGCTGGATGGCAGTTCGAGTTCTGGAAGTGAAATGCAAGGGGTAGAAGGTGTTGTGAGTAGCTCGGAGAACAAGCTTTACATTGATGAGCATGGTTATGATAAAGATACGCTTGATCCAGAAGGAGTGACATTTTTGGAGAAAGTGGATCCTTGCGTTTTGGCGGATCCATTTGTGGTTTCAGGGTGGGGGAGAAAGGAGTTGGGTGCAGTTGAATCAGGGAAAGGAGTGATTTATGGTGTAGCGTCAAGGTGGAGCAATTGAAGTTTCTTGGTGTTTGTAATGCCCAACGTTTGGTGCGATGCAGACCCGATTGGTGAGCGTGGTGAAACAGAGGAGTCCCTGTCAGTCCTTTTAAGTCAGTCTTTACCCGACAAGGTCATGTTAGGATATACAGTGCATTCGGAAAGTATTCTGAGCCCTTGACTTTTTCCAAATGTTGTTACGTTACAGCCTTATTGTAAAATGTATTAAATAAAACATTTTCCTCATCAATCTACACAGAATACTCCACAATGACTAAGTAAAAACAGGTTTTAAGAAACTGTTGCGAATGTATAAAAAATAAAAACAGAAATACCTTATTTACATATTCAGACCCTTTGCTATGAGACTTGAAATTGAGCTCAGATGCATCCTTTTTCCATTGATTATTATTGTTATTAAGTTTATTATGTTTCTACAACTTGATTGGAGTCCACCTGTGGTAAATTAAATTACAGCAACACTCTCCATCCAACCTGACAGAGCTTGAGAGATGCAGAGAAGAATGGGAACCTCCCCATCCAACCTGACAGAGCTTGAGAGATGCAGAGAAGAATGGGAACCTCCCCATCCAACCTGACAGAGCTTGAGAGATGCAGAGAAGAATGGGAACCTCCCCATCCAACCTACCTGACAGAGCTTGAGAGATGCAGAGAAGAATGGGAAACTCCCCATCCAACCTGACAGAGCTTGAGAGATGCAGAGAAGAATGGGAACCTCCCCATCCAACCTGACAGAGCTTGAGAGATGCAGAGAAGAATGGGAACCTCCCCATCCAACCTACCTGACAGAGCTTGAGAGATGCAGAGAAGAATGGGAAACTCCCCATCCAACCTGACAGAGCTTGAGAGATGCAGAGAAGAATGGGAACCTCCCCATCCAACCTACCTGACAGAGCTTGAGAGATGCAGAGAAGAATGGGAACCTCCCCATCCAACCTGACAGAGCTTGAGAGATGCAGAGAAGAATGGGAACCTCCCCATCCAACCTACCTGACAGAGCTTGAGAGATGCAGAGAAAAATGGGAACCTCCCCAAAGGTGTGCAAAGCTTTTAGCATCCTGCCTAAGAAGCCTGTCAACGCTGTGCTTCAACAAGGTACTAAGTAAAGGGTCTGAATACTTATGTAATTTGGGAGGAAGATTGTTGTTGAGGGTGGGTTGTGTTTGGTTTTATCAACAGTTTATCAACATAATTAGTATATAGTTCAGAATAACATTTTAAAAACTAGAGAGAAAAGGAAGAATAGAAATGAAAAGGACTATCAGTACTTTGGGTGTCGACAGTGAGGCATGGTACTCCTAAACCGTCAGAGCAGGGTGATAGTTTGAACTGAACACTATAGGTCTGCTGGTGTTATAAATGTTATGAATGGGCGTGATGTAATTCACTTATAGATGAGTGACCGATGGCTAATGAAAAGGTACTACTGTTATACTGTACCTTACATTCAGTTGCCATGTAAGGTACTAATTGTAATTGTGTAATTAGGGCCAATCTCAAATCATGACGACCTGTTGTCATCTCCTGATCCTCCATATCATAACTACTGACTTCAGCTTTGATCTGGACTTTGGACAGGGATGTTATTAATGTCTTACTTCTGACTGTAGGGTTGGAGGGTGCATCTTCGAGTACTGATGTATTATCTGCAACAGAGCTGGGGGCATCTGTGATAACCGTATCAGGTGCAGCAGTGGAATCAGTGGGGTCAACTGCTTGAACTCCATCTGAGAGAGAGAAATGAAAAATAATCAATACAGTAGACCTGATACTGCCCCACTGTTCAGAGCTTAATGCAACCTTACCCTGCAATGTTAGTGCAAGGACTTTATATCTTGTAATGATTGTAAAGCATGTCAAACACTCAATGAAACGGACAATGCAAGACTGGTTTTGCTTCACATAGGATAGTGCCAGAAAGCGTCTGCTAAATGGCATATATTATTATTATTATTACTAAACCTTCCACTGTAGGGAGCGCTCAACCTTTATTTAGTGTTCCTCTCCTTTCAGACAGTAGCTCTGCACTCTCTACAAACAGTATTCTAAAACACGCCTATGGTGAATGACTGTTTACCATAGGCTGTAGGTATCTAGAAGGCTAATCTGTTGGAAGAGTTTTGGCGCATGGGTGGTGTGTTTGTGTGACTGTGGTTCGGGGGTGGAGGGCCCCTATGACCGACACCCTGTGCCCCCCCCCACAAGCCCCCTGACGATGAACCAATTCGGCCTGTTTTTTTCAGTCACCCTAGATAATTAGTGGCTGAAGTGTGTGTTACTGCCCACTCTACGGCCTGCACAAATAAAACCCGCTCTCCAAAATCACGACCCCTGAATCTACACCAATGCTCTGGGAAAGATCACATTTCTGAAGTCAGATCAGGTTGTCCTGCAGGTAGTGCAACGGAAAACTAGATGTTGATAAAGTCAAGTGAAACTGTAAGAAATGTTTTATCCATGTGAGTTAATGGGGTCAATGATATATATGTTTTGATGTTGTTATTGGAATCTACACTTGCTATATTGGATGTTCACTTGTTATTAGGGCCAGAGTGGACATTTTCAAAGATAACTGGTTGGGCAGATGTGCTACAGTGTTTGAGCTGGGATTCTAGAGCCCAGTATTCCCGGAGTCCAAACTCATTATCACCAAGGTTCCAGAATGCAGGCTAGGACTAGCCCCGCTACACAAGCGTTAACACCCCTTTACTGGGTTACACTGACACAAAGACTGACGTAATCCTTTTCTCTAACACAACTTCAACGACCCATTGTCTCACTACTGTGTTTATCTCAGGGTGTATAAGATGTCAAAGCAGGTTTACTGAGATATGGTGCAGCACATGAACATAACCACTGTTTTCTGTGCACTGGCTGAAAGATGTAAACTCCTGTCATGTAGTATTCAGATACTTATCTGTTATGCTGGTGAATGAGGACCCAAAAGCGACTTAACAGAAACAGAGTCTTTATTCCAGTCTTAAACAAAAACGATAATCCTGGATATTATCTTAGGTAAATACAAAACAGGAAAACTGAAATCCTCTCGTCAGTAGAGAGGAACGACTGGAGACGCGACCACAGACTGCAGGTCGCTTCGGGAAGGCACAGGCCGTAGCTGACATAGACACCTGCTCACACGCAGCATCTGAAGAAGGCAAAAACACGACAGGGCGGAACAAGGACACAGAACAGCAAACATCAAACAAGGATCTGACAAGGACAGAAGCGGAAAACAGAGGGAGAAATAGGGACTCTAATCAGAGGGCAAAATAGGGGACAGGTGTGAAAGAGTAAATGAGGTAGTTAGGAGAATGAGGAACAGCTGGGAGCAGGAACGGAACGATAGAGAGAGAGAGCGAGAGAGGGAGAGAGGGAGGGGGAGAGAGAGGGATAGAAAGAGGGAAAGAACCTAATAAGACCAGCAGAGGGAAACTAATAGAAGGGAAGCACAGGGACAAGACATGATAATCAATGACAAAACATGACACTTATCTATGGTCATAACCCTAAAAGGTGCCAAAACAATGTTTGGCAAAACGCATTTAAAAATCATCTTTGTATGGCAAACTGTCACTGACTTTACAGTGCTAGTTAAGTTTAAACCATAGAAATAGTATGAATAGAATATGCTTGGAAACTCTAACCCTGGCAATTTGACTGGTAAATTCATGGGTACACTCGGAATGGCTGCCTAGTATTGTTATGCAATAATTTGAGTGGTATGGAATGGAATGTTCTATCAACTGATACTCAAGAGTTGATATTCACGTAATAATAAGGAATTCCCCTCGACCACGCCCAGAAATAGGGGAAAACTAACATTATCTCCAATTAACCCCCAGTAAAGACCCAGCATTGTTTTTTGTATCACAGAAATCACAAAACATGCCGATAAGCTGCTGTGTTGTTCAATCTACTTGCTCCCACATAAAAATCCTGACCTACGGTTCCTAATGCTCCCACATAGGGCAATAGAACCTGTGAGAAGAGCCCTGAAAATGTTGATAATTTGAACGTGGAGCACAGGGCGTAACATGTCTCTCAAGGAGGCTAAAAAGAGATTTTGTCTTGGAAAGTTGAATATTTGTAGGAGGTAAGAGAGGAAGATTGGAGGGAAAGAGAGGGAAGGTTGAGAAGACTGAGGGAGGCGGAGGTTTGAATATGGTGAAGCCAGCAATAACAAGGGAGAGAATATGTCCAGGAAGATTGGTGTCAAGTTGAAACAGAGTGAACCGGACGCTAGTTCGAGTTCTGGAGGTGAAACGGAAGGGTTAGAAGCTATTGTGAGGAGCTCGTTGTACGAGCCTTGCATTGATGGGGATGGTCATGATGAAGATACATTTAATCCAGAAGGAGTGACATTTTTGGCGAAAGTGGATCCTTGCCTTTCGGCAGATCCATTTCGGGTTTCAGGGTGGGGGAGAAAGGAGTTGGGTGCAGTTGAATCAGGGAAGGTAACCTGTACTGGAACGGTGATATTTGTTTGTGATTCTTCTGACCTCAGGGAGCAGGCACTCCGTGTCACACAACTTGGGTCAAGATCTGTTTCTTGCTTTGCTCATAGGAACAGGGCACAGTAAAAGGAGTGATTTATGGGGTAGCGTTAAGTGTGGAGGTGGAGCAATTGAAGTTTCTTGGTGTTTGTAATGCCCAACGTTTGGTGTGACTCAGACCTGGTGGTGAGCGTGATGAAACAGAGGAGTGAGTCACTGCCAATCTTTTTAAGTCAGTCTTTACCCAACAAGGTCATGTTAGGATATACAGTGCATTCGGAACGTATTCAGAGCCCTTGACATTTTCCAAATGTTGTTACGTTACAGCCTTATTTTAAAATGTATTAAATTAAACATTTTCCTCATTAATCTACACAGAATACACCATGACCAAGAAAAAACAGGTTTTATAAATGTGATGTTTCCGTTTTCATTTTATAAAACATTTCAAAAAATCTGTTTTTGCTTTGTTATTATGGGGTATTGTGTGTTAATTACAAAAAAACGATCTAATCTTTTATTTTTTTAAATATTTTTTTTATTTCACCTTTATTTAACCAGGTAGGCTAGTTGAGAACAAGTTCTCATTTGCAACTGCGACCTGGCCAAGATAAAGCATAGCAGTGTGAGCTGACAACACAGAGTTACACATGGAGTAAACAACTAACAAGTCAATAACACAGTAGAAAAAAAGGGCAGTCTATATACATTGTATGCAAAAGGCATGAGGTAGGCGAATAATTACAATTTTGCAGTTTAACACTGGAGTGATAAATGATCAGATGGTCATGTACAGGTAGAGATATTGGTGTGCAAAAGAGCAGAAAAGTAAATAAATAAAAACAGTATGGGGATGAGGTAGGTAAAAATGGGTGGGTTATTTGCCGATAGACTATGTACAGCTGCAGCGATCGGTTAGCTGCTCAGATAGCAGATGTTTGAAGTTGGTGAGGGAGATAAAAGTCTCCAACTTCAGTGATTTTTGCAATTCGTTCCAGTCACAGGCAGCAGAGAACTGGACCGAAAGGCGGCCAAATGAGGTGTTGGCTTTAGGGATGATCAGTGAGATACACCTGCTGGAGCGCGTGCTACGGATGGGTGTTGCCATCGTGACCAGTGATCTGAGATAAGGCGGAGCCTTACCTAGCATGGACTTGTAGATGACCTGGAGCCAGTGGGTCTGGCGACGAATATGTAGTGAGGGCCAGCCGACTAGAGCGTGGTGATGCTGGTCAGGCGTGCGGGTGCAGGCAGCGAACGGTTGAAAAGCATGCATTTGGTTTTACTAGCGTTTAAGAGCAGTTGGAGGCCACGGAAGGAGTGTTGTATGGCATTGAAGCTCGTTTGGAGGTTAGATAGCACAGTGTCCAAGGACGGGCCTGAAGTATATAGAATGGTGTTGTCTGCGTAGAGGTGGATCAGGGAATCGCCCGCAGCAAGAGCAACATCATTGATATATACAGAACAAAGAGTCGGCCCGAGGATTGAACCCTGTGGCACCTCCAGAGACTTCCAGAGGACCGGACAGCATGCCCTCCGATTTGACACACTGAACTCTGTCTGCAAAGTAATTGGGGATGACTGCGGCAGCTTTCCAGTCCTTGGGGATCTCAGACCTCAGGGGTTGCGACAATGGCGGCGGATAGTTTCAGAAATAGAGGGTCCAGATTGTCAAGCCCAGCTGATTTGTACAGGTCCAGGTTTTGCAGCTGTTTCAGAACATCTGCTATCTGGATTTGGGTAAAGGAGAACCTAGAGAGGCTTGGGCGAGTAACTGCGGGGGGAGGGGACTGTTGGCCGAGGTTGGAGTAGCCAGGCAGAAGGCATGGCCAGCCATTGAGAAATGCTTGTTGAAGTTTTCGATAATCATGGATTTATCGGTGGTGACCGTGTTACCTAGGCTCAGTGCAGTTGGCAGCTGGGAGGAGGTGCTCTTGTTCTCCATGGACTTCACAGTGTTTGAGTTTGAGCTACAGGATGCAAACTTCTGCCTGAAGAAGCTGGCCTTAGCTTTCCTGACTGACTGCGTGTATTGGTTCCTGACTTCCCTGAACAGTTGCATATTGTGGGGACTGTTCAATGCTATTGCAGTCCGCCACAGGATGTTTTTGTGCTGGTTGAGGGCAGTCAGGTCTGGAGTGAACCAAGGGCTATATCTGTTCTTAGTTCTACATTTTTTGAACGGAGCATGCTTATCTAAAATGGTGAGGATGTTACTTTTAAAGAATGACCAGGCATCCTCAACTGACGGGATGAGGTCAATGTCCTTCCAGGATACCCGGGCCAGGTCGATTAGAAAGGCCTGCTCACAGAAGTGTTTTAGGGAGCGTTTGACAGTGATGAGGGGTGGTCGTTTGACTGCGGCTCCGTAGCGGATACAGGCAATGAGGCAGTAATCGCTGAGATCCTGGTTGAAGACAGTGGAGGTGTATTTGGAGGGCCAGTTGGTCAGGATGACGTCTATGAGGGTGCCCTTGTTTACAGATTTAGGGTTGTACCTGGTGGGTTCCTTGATGATTTGTGTGAGATTGAGGGCATCTAGCTTAGATTGTAGGACTGCCGGGGTGTTAAGCATATCCCAGTTTTGGTCACCTAACAGAACAAACTCTGAAGCTAGATGGGCGGCAATCAATTCACAAATGGTGTCCAGGGCACAGCTGGGTGCTGAGGGGGGGTCGGTAGCAGGCGGCAACAGTGAGAGACTTATTTCTGGAGAGAGTAATTTTCAAGATTAGTAGTTCTTGAAAACTGGTTGGTTTGCTGGTTTGCTGACTGATAGCTGGTAGCTAGCTTGTAGCTAGCTGGCTATCTTCAGTTGAGTGGTTCCGGATCCAAAGTAGATATAAATACTTTAGAAGAAAATAGCTACATTGGGTGAGGCGGGCTGCAGGAGATTATTTAGAATTTGAGGTTTAACAAACTGTTTTAAAAGATATGCGAAGAAAAACATGTAAAAAAAAAAAAATTAAACGATATATACAAGGGACACGACACGACAAGACGTTCGACTTCTACACCATCTTGGATACAGTTTTAGAATAAAGCTGTAACATAACAAAATGTGGAAAAAGTCGAGGGGTCTAAACGACCACTGTAATGTTCAATCCACTAACTTCTTGTGGCTGTATTTAGCATTTGTTTGTGTTGCTGGTTTTGGCTATCTTATAATATTCCAGTAGGTAGCTAGCTAGCACTCATTCATGTGGCTGATAGCACCGTCATGGAAAGGGACATGAGGGAAGCCCTACAATATAACTTTTTTCTAAGTAGTGAAAACGATTGGGAGAAGGCAATGTTGAAACGTCATCTTTAGACATGTTGGACTTTTCGTACAATGTAGTTGACTAAAATACGCAGGTGAAAATTGCGTTTGAAAAAGATAACGTTTTTACTGTGAACCGTGAACAGGTTGTTTTCACCACAAATGCGTTCCGTGAGAGGTTCGTTCCACTCCACACCTTCCACGTCGTGCATTATTTTCCAGAGAATGCACTGCCCCTCGTTGATTATACTTTTTTATACCACAGCTTTAAAATTAATTATTGCAGATAGAAATGATACGACATTCACTGAAGTAGCTAGCAAGTTTACAATCTAGATAGCTAGAGGAGTTGCCTTGGTAACCAAACAGATGTTCTTTTTCCCCCCCAGATCACAGTTTATTTGGTTCTTAAAACTTAAAATGTCTTAAAACGTCCCATTTCGACAACTTCCGGTGAAATTGCAGAGCGCACAATTTCAATTAATTTACTATAGATATAAAACTTTCATGAAATCACAAGTGCAATACATAAAAATAAAGCTTAACTTGTTAATCCAGCCGCCTTGTCAGATTTCAAAAAGGCTTTATGGCGAAAGCAAACCATGCGATTATCTGAGGACAGCGCCCTGCACGCAAATGCATAACAAATCATTTTCAATCAGGGAGTTGCGACACGAAAGTCAGAAATAGCGATATAATATATGCCTTGCCTTTGAAGATCTTCTTCTGTTGGCACTCCAAAAGGTCCTAGTTACATTACAAATGGTCCTTTTGTTCGATAAAGTCCTTCGTTATATCCAAAAAAATTAGCTGGCGCGCTTCAGTCAATAATCCACTCGGTTTCCCTCCTTCAAAATGCATTCAAAATTAATCCCAAACGTTACCAATAAACTTATCCAAATAAGTCAATCAACATTTATAATCCAACCTTAGGTACCATAATACACAAATAAACGATACAATTTAAGAAGGAGAATCGTTATTGTCTTTACCGTGAGAAAAATACCAAAGAACGCGCTCTCATTCAAGCGCTCTCATTCACGTGCTTGGAAACACTACAGCCAAAATGGGAGCCACCTAGAAAAACTACAATTTCTGGCTCATATTTCCAAAAACCAGCCTGAAACTCTTTCTAAAGATTGTTGACATCTAGAGGAAGCCCTAGAAACTGCTATTATAAAAGTGCCAGCCATTGAAATCAGTGGTAGGATGAAACATTTTTGGGGGGGGTATGATTTGTCCTCTGGGTTTTGCCTGCCATTTCAGTTCTGTTATACTCACAGACATTATTGTAACAGTTCTAGAAACTTTAGAGTGTTTTCTATCCAAATCTACCAATTATATTTACTTCCTAGCTTCTGGGCCGGAGTAGCAGGTAGCTTACTTTGGGCACTCTTTTCATCCGGACGTCAAAATACAGCCCCCTATCCCAAATAAATTTTAAGCCTGGTTGCAACAGATGAGTGGTAAATACTGTAGTTTGGGACCATGGAAAACAGACAGGTTTGCTGTTTACCTCATGATGCAAGTCATGAAAAACTAGTTTTATGACTTTTGTGTTATGTTGAGTCAGTAGAAACAAACAAAATCCCACTGTGAAACCAGTGAACATGAACGTAAGCATACTCTATTACAATATATCTATGATACTCCAAGTATGCAAACAGTCATTACTGTGAGACATGCAGGCATTGGGAGAAGATGTGCCTAAAGGAGATTTTCCCCAATCTACACAGACAAGAGATCATTTGTCTTCTACGCCATGACCTCTGTAACCTGGGGTTGGATTTTAGAATGCACTGCAATGTCAAATTCTTTGCTCTCTAGAGATGTAATCCACTCTGTGAATCTGCAAGTCCCTAATTTTCAGCACCTGGATTTGATGTGGTAGTTGTATGCTCGAGTTTTCACAGCTCCAGCTCCCAGCCTCCTATCAGTGGGAATGTGTTCAGTTTAGCGACCTCTCCAAACAGACTTGCTTGCCAAAGTATTAAGCTAGCTTGCTATTATGAAAATTGAATTCAACAATGCCAATAATATTTTCAATTTGACTTTTACTTTCAAAAGCAGATTAAAAATAGAACATGTAAGAATGAACTTTATAGCCATTGAATTATACCACGCAATTAAGGAAATATTGCATGCTCTAGAATGCCCTTCAAGCCAATCCGAAATGAGTATTCAACAATGCCATGGTATAATTAAGCATTAAGGCAATAGGGGGTGTGGTATATGGCCAATATACCACGACTAAGGGCTGTTCTTATGCAAAACGTATCGCAGAGTGCCTGGACACAACCCTTAGCTGTAGTAAATTGGCCATATACCACAAACACTCAAGGTGCCTTATTGCTATTATAAACTGGTTACCAACGTAATTAGAGCAGTAAAAATAAATATTCTGTCATACCCATGGTATAAGGTCTGATATACCATGGTTGTCAGCCAATCAGCATTCAGGGCTCAAACCACCCAGTTTATAATATCTAAAATTGACTGGGACTATGCTGGTTTGCCATTGTAATGTAGAATGTTCATTCAAATGATGTTAACTGATGTGGCTCATGCAATGGAATGTATTTTTTTGTAATGTCAGTTGACTCAACAAATCACAGCACAGATTGAAGGGTACACTGCTTTTACTTCCATTCTTACTCAAAATGGCTGCCAGCCCACCCATTATGCCATCATTGACTTGAATGGAGACGGCCTTTCTATTTATTATATTTCTATGGTTTAAACACTGCTTGATGTGGAAACAAATGTGGTTTGCAAAGCCCTATAACTGGAACAATTATCTTCCCAACGCTACGGCATAATCACGACGCTCATGAGCACACCACAACACATTATTTATCAAATCACCACAAACCATCCACCCATTCTAGTGGATGTTAACTTCCTTTTTCTTCTATTGTGATGATGCATTTTAAATTTTAACATACTGCAAACCACAGATGAGAGGATGTTAGCCAACCTCTTTTTAAGGATGAATGCACAGCCAACGTCTTTGTATGGATGTTAGCTAGCAAGCATTATTAACAAGTTTGAAGCGTTACCTCAATATTTCCAATGATTATTAATAGCTGCCAAGTGGCCACCATGATAGTGTGTCTCCAGAGCTGCACACTAAGTCCTGTAAAATGTGCTACACTTCCCTCCTGCAGTGCACTTTATCTTGACAGCAAGTGGCAGCGCCAACCAAGGCATTCGACATTATGCAGAGCACGTCATATATTTTAATTGGCTTAGCTGGACATAATTCCTCAATGTTTAAGTGTTTTTAAAAGACCCTAGCTAACTCACTTTGGCCCTGAGATGACACGTTTATTGATACAGTAATTGTGAATAAGAATGCACAGCTAAACTTCCAAGATCTAGCAATCAAACCCCCCTACCCCATCGCTCACCTCATATGTAGGCCTTCTCATGTTTACACCTTCTCACTCACATGTTCTTCTCACTCACATGTTCAAGATGTAAAAAGGTATTTTCATGTCTGCAAGCCTACTGTACTGTACACATGTCCTTGAATGCACTAACGAAATACAAATGTATGGTCTTGCAATGAGATGCTTACAGAATGTCTCTTTTCTGATTGTTGGACCTCTCTCTCTACTCCAGCAGGTTATACAGTCAAGTGCTTCCTTGGGCAGTGATAATAGGAGGGCAAAAGCTGTTTATGGCGTGAGACTTTTTAACTCTGATGGTATTAATCATGCTAATAATGTGCTCCCCTGTCTACACACACATCCAACCTGGCCTACCTCTGCATAGCATCACCCCAGCATGACGGTGATTTACACTTTATGTGATGCTTTACACACACACACACACACACACACACACACACACACACACACACACACACACACACACACACACACACACACACACACACACACACACACACACACACACACACACACACACACACACACACACACACACACACACACACACACACACACACACACACACACACGCACACACGCACACACACACACACACACACACACACACACACACACACACACACACACACACACACACACACACACACACACACACACACACACACACACACACACACACACACACACACACACACACACACACACACACACACACACACACACACACACACACACACACACACACACACACACACACACACACACAGAGAGAGAGCTGAGCTGAGTGAGAAATCTCAACCACCCCCTCCAGCAAAGCCAATCCCCTCTGTTATCCCTCACTACACTACCGTGTCAGGCCACCACACGAGCTTGCTTTCAGCCCAAACACACGCCCATACTCCACACAGTGGCTTCTTTCCTCCAGGAGTGTTTTGGGTGCTTTGGAGAATGGAGGCTGGGCACCAGTCAAATACAGCTCCTACCCTGTTTGAGGACTCAGTACCCCCAGTACCCTAAGTCTTCCCCAGCCAATGCTACTCTGGGTGTTTTAGCCTGTATCACATTGTGGTGGGGAGGCACGACCGCCATAGGCCACTAAATCATGGGCTGCAGTGTGGATGGGATGTGACGGGCCTGGTAGTGCGTGACAGCTGAAATGCTGCTTCTATAGCCTGGCTGTGGTTGGACCCATCAACAGCACATGATACCATAGTAAGTAGTAACGTTCTATGACCAAATGAGAAGACAACCCATAGAATTACATATAGAATCTATATAGAATCGTGATTTGGTTGACTTCATGGTTATATTTTTTGAGGGGAGCTTGTTATAATCCCTGGGTGAGGTCACTGACTAGACATACTATCGAAAGTCACACTGTACATATATCAAGTATCTACACATCCATAAATAAGTGCTATTCCTGGAAGTATGTTATGTATTTCACGACTGTACGCAGTCATTTTTAAATCGAGAGTTCCAGGAAAGTCACAAGGAGTAAATATTATTTGTAAATCTCAGGTCATCCTAATGATGAGCTACCACTCAATGTATGTACATTCATAAACACATAGGCTATTCTTCTCTAAAACACCCCTGTTGGAGCTGACAACACTGAAAATCCACAGTTGGAGCTGACAACACTGAAACTCCCCTGTTGGAGCAGACACAATGCTGAATCTCCCCTGTTGGAGTTGACACGACACTGAAACTCCCCTGTTGGAGCAGACACAACACTGAAACTTCCCTGTTGGAGCTGACAACACTAAAACTCCCCTATTGGAGCTGACAACAGTGAAACTCCCCTGTTGGAGCTGACAACAGTGAAACTCCCCTGTTGGAGCTGACACAACACTGAAACTCCCCTGTTGGAGCAGACACAATGCTGAATCTCCCCTGTTGGAGTTGACACGACACTGAAACTCCCCTGTTGGAGCAGACACAACACTGAAACTTCCCTGTTGGAGCTGACACGGTGCAGGAACTCCCCAGTATGAGCTACACGGCACTGAAACTCCCCTGTTTGAACAAACTCAACACTGAATCTCCCCTGTTTGAATTGACACAATCCTGAAACTCCCCTGTTGGAGCTGACACGACGCTGAAACTCCGTGTTGGAGGTGACACAACGCTGAAACTCCCCTCTTGGAGCTGACACAGCACTGAAATTCCCCAGTGTGAGCTGATACAGCGCTGATACTCCCCTGTTGGATTTGACACAATCCTGAAACTCCCCTGTTGAAGCTGACACGACACTGAAACTTCCCTGTTGGAGCTGACACAATGCTGAAACTCCCCTGTTGGAGCTGACACAACGCTGAAACTCCCCTGTTGGAGCTGACACAATGTTGAATCTCCCCTGTTGGAGCTGACACAATGCTGAATCTCCCCTGTTGGAGCTGAGACGACAATGAAACTCCCCTGTTGGAGCTGACACAATGCTGAATCTCCCCTGTTGGAGCTGACACGACACTGAAACTCCCCTGTTGAAGCTGACACGACACTGAAACTCCCATGTTGGAACTAAAACAGAGCTGAAACTCCCCAGTGTGAGCTGACATGGCCCTGAAACTCCCCTTTGGAGCTGACACGATACTTTAACTCCTCTGTTGCAGCTGACACGACACTGAAACTCCCTTGTAGGAGCTGACACGACACTGAAACTCCCCTGATTGAGCTGACAAGACACTGTAACTCCCCTGTTGGAGCTGACAAGACACTGAAACTCCCCTGTTGGAGCTGACACGACACTGAAACTCCCTTGTTGGACCTGACACAACACTGAAACTCCCCTGTTGGAGCTGACACGACACTGAAACTCCCTTGTTGGACCTGACACAACACCGAAACTCCCCTTTTGGAGCTGACACAACACTGAAACTCCCCTTTTGGAGCTGACACAACACCGAAACTCCCCTTTTGGAGCTGACACAACACTGAAACTCCCCTTTTGGACCTGACACAACACCGAAACTCCCCTTTTGGAGCTGACACAACACTGAAACTCCCCTTTTGGAGCTGACACAACACTGAAACTCCCCTTTTGGAGCTGATACAATGATGGAACTCCCCAGTGTGAGCTGACATGGCGACTTATGCTAGGATTTAGGGTTAGGGGTCAGGGTTAAGGTCAGGAGTTACGGAAGGGTTAGCTAAAATGGTTAGAGGAAGGGTTATCTAACCTGCTAAGTAGTTGCAAAGTAGCTAAAAAGTAATGTCTATTTGAAAAGTTACCAATTACTTAAAATGCTAATGTTGTCCATGATGAGATTTAAACGTGCACCTTTGGGGATTCTACATGTTCGCGTTATACGCCCACCATACCAAACGTAACATATCATATTAATTTGTATCCCGGATTTATGTGTACTATATTATTAGTCTAGTCTATGAGACCAGGCTGGTTACACAGACAAGTAAACTATTTGTGGAACTTCAACCAAAGAATCAGTAAATACAGGCAAGCCGTTCTCTTTTTACTTGATGAACTTGAGGACAGATTCTAACAGTGCAAGTTTAAGACCTTGGGCGTGGTTCTGTGTTTGTTCAGAGTGTGCGTGCATGTGTCCAGCTCCTTTCAGGACAGGGTCCAGGTCCGTCCTCTCCACAGCCCCATCCAGCCCTGTGGAGAGCGTTTCCTGGCCCCTCACTGATGTCATCATGGCACCAACGGAACAGATTGTCTCATTGTGCTCATGAGCAGCTCGGGTCTCCATAAAGAAACGCATAAAATGTGGTTGCCAGATTTTGTATGGGTGCAGAAGGGAAAAATGCCAAGATGATCATTTGTTTGCTTCGCACTGCTGCAGCACGTGGCAGAGTAGTGTAGTGAGGCTGTGGCTAGCTGTGGCTCAGGAACAGGGAAGCCAGTTACCTAAGTCCACAGGGAACACACACACACACACACACACACACACACACACACACACACACACACACACACACACACACACACACACACACACACACACACACACACACACACACACACACACACACACACACACACACACACACACACACACACACACACACACATATAGAGTAGACGTGACAGGATCCAGGCCAGGTAATGACAGCTCAACTCTGAGTAAAACCTCTGTGTGATCACAGCAGGACCAACGGAAACATAGAGACATCTTAAAAAGCTCACCTAATGGTCATGGAGAACAGTGTAACATGCAATTCATGCTCCAGTGCAGCACTAGAAAATGAACCAGTGTGTGTCTCCATATCCCCAGGAGGATCTAAGGAGGATGTGACGTTTGCCGTTTGGCTGCTGTAACCTATCTGGCGTAGGGGGCCAGAACAGAGCTGACTCCCCAGCCCAACCAGGAGCAATGTTGTGATCAACAAGCTGTGTGGCATCATGTTTACACAACATCTTTCTGCTTTCAACAATGCCTTAATTACAGACCGTTAAACCCTGATTTACTGGGCTTTTCTAGATGCTCGCTCTCGGTATAAGAGAGTCTAAAATGTAAATATTGTGACGTTTTTGATGATTTATTGTGAAGACGTCTTTACCCACTTACTCACTGTGTCCTCCTTTTTCCTTCTGCACTTCCTTCTACAACCTTTTACTATTGTGATAGCCATCTCTGACCCTTCCTATATTCCCAGTGTAAGGGATGCAGGGTGGGGAAGGAGGATAGTGACTGAACCAAAACAAACATCTCTACACTGAATTAAAGGGGCAGACAGAGAGCAAAAGATGAAAGTTCTGTTGCATGGCCTCTCTAACCTCTAATTAGGGCCTGGTTCTTCTCTGGGGAGGGCTGGAGATGTGCCCGTGTCTGGCCTGTAGCAGGGTTGGGTCCTGGGGGCCTCCAACAGGGTGGGGTCTAGCCCAGCTGATGTCAGTCTCCCTGGGGAACCATGGTCCGTCTCTCTCCCTGGCCCTGCCTAGTCTTATGGAGATGATCAGGAGGTCTTTTGACGTCATGCAGCCACTCAGAGACAGACAGGCCTCAGGCTCAGCCTACAGCCTGGGCTCGCCTCCCCACCCAAACCACAGAGACGGCACCTTGGCTGTTACCACCTGCCTGCTGCACCCCTCCCAGTCCCAGTCTTTAATTCTAGAACCCTGACTTCCCTGATTCTCCGAGGCTAGACTGTCACCTCAGACCCAGGCCAGGGTGGAATTCCTCCAGGCTTCCAGAGCCTCCAGAGAATGGCTGCGGCCAGAGGAATGTACAGGGAGGCTGGACAGGGATCCCATTCCTACTAGTCAGCAAGTCAACTGAGCCCCTCTGTACTGGGATACCTTCCTTTAGGTGTCCATGTAGCCTATAGTAGAACAATGTGGACACCCCTGTTCTGTTCTGCCAGCCTGTAGCTACTAGACAGCCACACCAGCCTGCCCTGCATGAAGCACTGGCCAGAAAAACTGTTTCCCTGGTAACCAAATACAGCTTACAGTTTTTCCTCTCCTGTGACCAGACGGCCAGTCAAAACACCAAACCACAATCTGGAAAACACCTGCATTGGAACAGCCACCGGGTCCCATGCTCTGTCTACATGAAAATAACTTAATAACTATTTATGCTTCTGAAACCAGGATGGTCAGGATGAACAGCGTGAATTTTTGTTGTGAATTAGCGACAGACGTTGGAACATTGTCCATGCACATCCTTTGGACAGGAAATGGCTCTTACGTCACTTGGCACACTGTGACCTCACTAAGCCTCAGAGCTGAGGAGACCCGGGCCCATCAATAATACCCAGAACATCCAGCAGGCCTCCCAAAGAGACACACACAGGAGGTTCACTAATAACCACACAATGACATGAAGAGAGAGAGCCACCAGTCAAAGCTAATGGTTCATAATGCCACAGGCATATTACAGTAAGTATACTGCCACTAGATTTCCACCTCTGCTGGCTATACATCTCTAACACTCTACACTGCTATTGGAATCCACTCAAGAGCAAAGAGAAGAAACGTGGATGAGGCTTTGCTTTGGGTTTGAAAAATGGTCTGAAACATGGCTCTGGTATTTCTTCAACGCTAACAACGCTGTCATCTAAATTTGGACAGGCAGCCCCTCTGTAACATAAAACCTCAGTTTCCTAAATAGACCATCCATCTCTTTACTGAAGGATAGGCCAGGCCTCGTTCCTCTATACCAAGGTTGTGATCCAATATGACATCCTATTCCCTACATAGTGCACTGCTTTTTACACAAGGACTCCGGTCAAAGTAGCCTAGAACACTATATTGGGAATAGGGTGCCATTTGGGACACAGCCCAAATACCAGCTGCTCTGACAGGCTTGTTCTTTGCCTCACAGCTCCCACTGTCAGAACCAAAGCTGCCTGGGCTGTTACTGTTGCTGAGTGCAGATGTTGCTGGGTGGCTTCCAACATCTTTTTGACATCAGAGTAGGAAGTGAAAGGGGAGAGGTTGTGTTAGAGGATATGTAAATGTACAGTTCCCCTCCAATGGCTAGCTTTCTACAATGGTTTGGATTACGGAGGGAAAAAGGAAAAGCAGAAAGATGGTGGGAAGAGTAAAAGACACACTGCCTGGTTAAACTCATAGAGGAGACCTTCCCAGACACCAGGATCCTTGCTGGTGCCTCACACTCTCTCACTCTCTCTCCCTCAAACTACCATGAGAACAGAAAGTCCCAGTGCCATCCAAAGCAGGAACAGGATGTAATCTTATGTTTTCAATTAGCCAGCAGCATAAAGAAGGGCCCCAACGACCGAAGCATTTCTAGCTGAACATTAATTACAAGGAGCAATTACTCTAGCAGTGAAAGGGCCTCAGCCAAGCCTCATTAAAAGACCCTTTATTCCTCAGGCTAAATTGTACACACCACCATAAAGAGGCATGCCTCCCTCTGCCTTCTCCTGACAAGCATGCCTTGCCTTAGACGACATACTTGTCATATACTTACTGTTATTGTAAACCTGCTGTGGTCTTATATGCTGACAGTCTGTGACATTACCATGACCTGGGATCTTCCAAACATGAGCTAAGTAAGTTTGTGATAAGCTTTCATTGCTGCCTGAGCTCATGTAACAAGCATTGGTGATGACGCACACACTCCATGTCGATCTTTTGAAATTTCCCCTAATTTCAGGGTTGTTCATTAGTTTAACTCTGTATGACTTGAGTGTGGAAGACTGTTGTCTACAAGCTCCCAAGTGATTCTGCTCACTGTCCAAGGTTGCTGTGGTGTGTTGAAATCAAAGAGAACTAGGAGGGTTGTTGATCCTCGTTTGAATCCCAATGGCACCCTATTCCCTATATAGTGCACTACTTTTGACTAACTCCATATTGGCCATGGTCAAAAGTAGTGCACTATATAGGGAATAGGGTGCCATTTGGGACGAATCCATTGTTAAAGCCCCAACAGCTATAAAACTGCACCAGGGTGCCAGGGGATCATGGAACATAAAGATTGCTAGAAACAGCATAATGAGGAGAGTATGATTTGAATGGTAACACACCGTCTGTAATTCATTAAGACTGTTTAGTTGGGTAAATATGGTTGCTAGAGTCTGCAGTCTTTTGTATTTGTCTGGTTCATTGCCCTAGAAGGGTTCTGGGCAATTGCATTCTGGGCAATTGCGATTGTTCTTATCCTTGGTTTTGTTGCCTTTTTAAATAAGTTTTCTTTGGAATAGGGTTGATAGAAGCCAAAGCCCAAATGAAGATGTTCTGTTGAACAGAACAGTTACTTGTGGAGTGTGTGGATGTAGTTCAGAGTGCGAGGCCATAGAATGGACAAAGGGGAGTGAGAAGTTTTCCCGTCAAACCCTCTAGCCAGATTGACACTGACAAACACTGGTACCTATTACCTTTTACAAAACCACTGAGGCAACTGCCATTTAACTGTAATCCAGCTCTAATGATGTGGTCTCATGGCCTTTGGATCGTGACTATAGGCCCACGAGGATGGAACATGCACCCAACAGCCTGCTCCCTCTGACATAACACCGTCATCTGCCAGACTGTTACGTAAAAAGCCCCACACCCTCCTCTGGATGAGGTGAGTCCACGTTAACCATCCTGACTTGGGACTGATGGAAAGCTAGTCAATAACTGAGGACCATGAGAAAAAAAAGAGGGTCAATATTCTGCACTTGTTTATGTTGGTCGGAAATGTTGTCTGAACTGAATGCAGTCTGATGTCCATTCGCACAGAACCCATCTCACCCCCGATACTGGTATTCAGATGTCCAATCAACTAACATGATGGAGCTATCTTTCCTCTTTGTGTTGGTCTTCACTGTTCAGATTTGTGTGTCCATATTCATTGAGAGTTTATGGTTCACACCACCCTGAATGACTGTGTTGTGTCCAGCTGTGCTTTTTTGTTGTTGTACCTGTTATTTCACTTATTTCTTAAAAATTCTCAGACATGTAATTTTATATTAAACTAGGCAAGCAAGTTACGAATAATTTCTTATTTCCAATGACGACCTTGGAACAGTGGGTTAACTGCCTGTTCAGGGGAAGAACAACAGACTTGTACCTTGTCAGCTCGGGGATTTGAACCTGCATCCTTTTTAGTTACTAGTCCAACACTCTAACTAGGCTACCCTGCCACCCCTGTAAAGGATGTGGTGTGAGGAGAGACAAGGATTGTATTCCCCCAAATCATAGGAATGCACATTGTGTCTGTCCCTCTTTCACCCACGTTGGAATGATGGTGAATACTTTGGAATACGAACATCACAATGGCTCACTCTACTGTGCCACAGGCACTGAATTAGTGGCACAAATGATGCAGCTCCTGGAGTACCAGCCCAGCTGTGAAATTAAACACGTTCACGTGTTTTTCTCTCTCTCCATTTTGCTCTAAAGCTAGCTCGTTTTCCCTCTCTCCATTTCGCTCTAAAGCTAGCTTGTTTTCCCTCTCTCCATTTCGCTCTAAAGCTAGCTTGTTTTCCCTCTCTCCATTTCGCTCTAAAGCTAGCTTGTTTTCCCTCTCTCCATTTCGCTCTAAAGCTAGCTTGTTTTCCCTCTCTCCATTTCGCTCTAAAGCTAGCTTGTTTTCCCTCTCTCCATTTCGCTCTAAAGCTAGCTTGTTTTCCCTCTCTCCATTTCGCTCTAAAGCTAGCTTGTTTTCCCTCTCTCCACAGAAAACTAGGGCTCCTAACATGAAATGTATTCCACGAGGCATTGGTATGACATCATGCAGCATTTCAAACCCAGCCCATTTCACTGCTACATATTTGAGAGTCTACATAACTGCTGAATCAAAGCCACGGGAAACGGGAACATAAACTCAATCAGTGTTTGTGATGAAAGTGTGTAGTTTGAACATCTGGCTTGGATAAGAGTAGAATGTTAGTTCAGCTTAACACTTTCACCATTGAGTTGAGTCATAGAAATCCCACCGCCCCTCTGTCTTCTTCTCTCTTTTCTCTTCGTCTCTTTCTTACTCTTTCGATCTCTCCCCATCTGTCTCAGTCAGTGACCGACACCTCTAAAAAAAGGTTTGCATTGGCATTCCTGCTGCAACATCTCAGCCCTACACATACCATTGGAATGCATGGCCTTCCGTTGTCAGGTGCTTAGGAGCCCTAATGGCTATACAGAGGCTCCCATCTCAGTTACCCACTGTCAACTTTTAGTCACCATAGCCATGCTGCAACTGCTGTAGATACAGCTCAACTGTAACTGTAGCCTCCAACTGTAACTCACCACAGTGTATCTCCAGTGTCTGGGGGTCATGTGGTTGGTCTCAATGTTCTCTCCCCAGATGCAGGCTTTGCATGCTATGATGCTATCAGACTATCCACAAACACACATATTTGTATGAAAGATAAGCCCAGTGGCCCCTGGGAAATGAGTTTATTGGTTTCCAGATATATCCAGAGGCATGTACTGTATGGGTCATGTCCGGCTCTTCTGAGTAGAAGCACAAAGAAGGTTCTTTAGTAGAACCCTGGAATCAGCTGTTCTCCTCTCATTCCCTCTCTGGGCTAATGATATCACTAACCCTAAATCCACTGTGCCATTGATTAAACCTTATCCACAGCAAATACCCTCCATGAACAAGACCACAACTGTCCTCTGAACTGATGCTGGATTCATCAAAACACCAAGACATTATTTATAAAAAACGTATATGTCTCCTGAGTGGTGCAGTGGTCTTAGGCACTGCATCACAGTGCTAGCTGCGCCACTAGAGATTCCGGGTTTGAGTCCAGGCTCTGTCGCAGCCGACCGGGAGACCCATGGGGCGGCGAACAATTTCCCTAGAGCTGTCTGGGTTAGGGGAGAGTTTGGCCGGCCGGGATGTCCTTATGCCATCGCGCACTAGCAAATCCTGTGGCGGGCTGGGCACAGTGCATGCTGACAGGGTCACCAGGTGCACAGTGTTTCCTTCGACACATTGGTGCGGCTGGCTTCTGGGTTAAGTGGGTATGTGTCAAGAAGCAGTGCGGCTTGGTTGGCTTGTGTTTCTCCAGTGCCTGGGGGTCATGTGGTTGGTCTCAATGTTCTCTCAGGTCTTGACCTTCGTCTCTCCTGAGTTTCTACGGGAGTTGCAGCGATGAGTCAAGACTGTAACTACCAATTGGATACCACAAAATTGGGGAGAAAAAGGGATAAAAGTAACAATTTAAAAAATAATAATAATAATAATTTAAACTCCTCAATATAGAGACAATGTTAACTGACCGTGAAACATTAAAGTAGTATTCTGACAACATGGAACTTGACTTCCAACCTCTTTATGTCTGTACAGCCAGAGAGCAGTAGTTTAGAAAAGTGGTTGAAAAGGGGGGATAATGGGGACAGATATGGGACAGGGATCAGATATGGGACAGGGATCATGGGGGCAGATATGGGACAGGGATCATGGGGGCAGATATGGGACAGGGATCATGGGGGCAGATATGGGACAGGGATCATGGGGGCAGATATGGCACAGGGATCATGGGGGCAGATATGGGACAGGGATCATGGGGGCAGATATGGGACAGGGATCATGGGGGCAGATATGGGACAGGGATCATGGGGGCAGATATGGGACAGGGATCATGGGGGCAGATATGGCACAGGGATCATGGGGGCAGATATGGGACAGGGATCAGATATGGGACAGGGATCATGGGGGCAGATATGGCACAGGGATCATGGGGGCAGATATGGGACAGGGATCATGGGGGCAGATATGGGACAGGGATCATGGGGGCAGATATGGCACAGGGATCATGGGGGCAGATATGGCACAGGGATCGTGGGGGCAGATATGGGACACATTATTTTAAAATCAGTACCACCAGCTCCTACAAAACACCAGGCCGTACACACACAACTGAATCACCATGGCAACCATCTACAGCTGATTATGTTCCCGAGTTTGGCAGAAATGTTCCAATGTTGTGTTCCAATACCTTATGCCGACCATTCCTTGGCAAATTCACATAGCAGTGCCGGTGGCACACAAGTGTCAACTATGTAGCAGGTTAGTGTGATTGGTGGAGTGTGGTCTGGAATGGAGGAGGATATAGGGAGGACTTATGGCAACATCCCTGTGCTATTCTCAAAGTGAAACCCAAGAGCTGAGCAGGAATGGGAAACGTTCTACTCATGTAAGGGTTTTATTTCAAACAATTTCACAAGATTGATCTAAATAGTTGATAGTTAGTTGAACATCTAATAACCATTTGCAAGGAGACTACAAATAAAGTAACTAAATAGCCTACAATTAAAGGCATAGTAAAAGCACAATACATGTGTCTCTGTTTCAGATTAAGATGAATCTTAATGTGCCTTTCTAATGTGCCGTGCGCATGTTCCTTTCCATCCTTCTGGTTAGTCTGGCATAGTATTCCCCCAGTTTACACTGTGCCAAAGAGCTTATGTTTTACCGTCTCAGTGCCCAGATGAGCCACTATGGAGTTCTGGAGAAGTCATCATGCAGACTGAACCAACACCAGTCCCACCAGTCTCATCTTCAAACCATAACATCACCAGGCAATTATCATCTATATTAACAGACTTAAGAGTGTGGTTTGGATCTGATAGCTGAAGCTTCCACTCACACCTTCCCAACATGAGGAAAAGAGAGGTACCCGTATAAACAGAAATACCCACCACACACACCGTATGACAGTTTCCACCACCTAAGGGGCGTCATCTTGTGGATGTAATTTTACTCCCTGCTGAGTCACATTCCCATATCTCTCTTTCACTTACATCCATTCATTCTTCCCACCCATCCTGCTGGCTAATAGTATAAACAGGATGCATCTCCACAGGAGAAGCAGGAAACAAACACAGGATGAACTTCCTTCTCCTATTAAACTTCTGGAAACACAGATGAAAAGCTCCCAAACACACTGCGAAGATCAAATTGAGATAAAAAAAAAAAGGTTTAATCTGAGTAAATCTGCCCGATGGACCTACATCTGAAATGAGCAGAAAATGTTTTAGAAGGAGTGAGCGTTCCATCCCTTCAGAGTGTGTGCTGACACACACACACACACACACACACACACACACACACACACACACACACACACACACACACACACACACACACACACACACACACACACACACACACACACACACACACACACACACACACACACACACACACACACACACACACACACACACACACACACACACACACACACACACACACACACACTGTTCTCAGGATGTAGTTCATCATTATGTTTAATGGCAACTTCCCCCATTGTGTCGGCTAGCTACACCCGCAACTTTTTAACAGCCCTAAACTCCTAAAAGCTCATAGCTGCCTCATGCCACACCATAATAACAAAAGTATTACAGAACTCACTTGTGAAAAAGCCATATGTAATTTAAGATAATTTAAACTACATTATGGAACATTTTATTAGCATGTTCATCTCTCGGGGGAAAGTTTAAGTTAAGAATTCATGTTGCACAGCATGTTGCACATGCTCATAAACACTCCCATGGCTAGCTATACCTGGGTCATCTATACCTGGGTCAGTCAGGCTTAGGTTAATTGAGGTACCATGCTTAAAGTTAGTTTACTAGAGTTATGTATAGTTCAAGATTGAGCATGTAAGACACATAACTTTTGAGCCATGAAGCAGAGAGGTGTAAAGAGATGTACTACTCACTGTGTAGGAACAGAGCACAGAGAACCAGGGATAGAGTCAACCCTCGCCAGGACCCATTCATTCTTCTCATGGACACAGCCATCCTCCAGTCCTTTGTGAGTGCTGCCGGTGTCTGTGTGTGTTTCCCTGTAGGAGTGTGTGAGAGAGTAAGAGAGAGCTAAGTGAGTGTTTGAGCGCTGGGGGAGCCTGTGTGTGTTTCCTGTGAATGCTCGCAGAGTGTGACAGACTGTCAGGATAAAGGGTGGCTTGTGTTCCGCTGGTTTTATATGGCCCCTCTCCTTTGCCCTCCCTCTCTCCCCCCCCCCCCTCTCTCTCCCTCTCTCTTCCCCACTCTCTCACCCTCTCTCTCCCACTCCCTCCTTCTTTTGCCACACCCCTTTTCTTACTGGTTGGGTTTAACCCCTCTTAAGGCAGCTGGTCCTCCTCGTTTGGGTACGTAAGAACGAGCGCGTGTAAGAACCCGAGTTAGTGAGTGAGCAGGGCATACTGTAGTAGGTTTGTGTGAGTGCAATGGTAATATAATGCTGGTGTGACTTGCGTATCGAGCCATCTGTCTCTCTGAGGCATACATCATTAGTACACATTTGCTGAAAACGAAGTAAATTCACATCAGGCTTTACGATACCACAAGTGAACTAGCACCACAGCTGTATATTTGGAGTTGACCCCAACCATGACTCGCTATCCCCCTGAGTACCTAATTGAGACATACCAGTCCCGGGCAGCCTGCTGGCTCTGGCTCGTCTGATAGGCTGAGAGAGGTTCTGCTTTGAAGATGCAGCTGGTCAACAAGAAGCGCTGCCCCCGGTCTCATCTGCCTACCTGCTTCATATTGTGCTGCATAGCTGAGAGGCCTGTAAAAGTGCATGGCGTCACACACATTGCAGTGCTATGCTGTGCTGTGCCTGGGCTTTGGTGTGTCCCTGGACTGGTGAGTCAGAATTATATGGGGCGGCAGGGTAGCCTAGTGGTTAGAGCAGTGGACTAGCAACTGGAAGGTTGCAAGTTCAAATCCCCGAGCTGACAAGGCATAAATCTGTCGTTCTGGCTCTGACCAGGCATTTAACCCACTGTTCCTAGGCCTTCATTGAAAATAAGAATTTGTTCTTAACTGACTTGCCTAGTTAAATAAAGGTAAAAAAATAAATAAATACTGGGATGAGTCATCCACTGAACCCCCCTCACACATACACACACACACACCAGGTACATCTGCTCACACTACACACAGCTGCTCACACTTGATGCCACTGGGATGAATAGCTGCCATTTTACAGACTACCGACCAATTATGCTATTCTGTGTGTTTTTTTTTTTTGCACTGATCTTAACTTTTTTTGTACATAATGTTTCTGCCATCGTTTCCTATGACTGAAAAGATCTGCTGGACATCAGAACAATGATCACTAACCTCGATTTTGATGAATAATTTTACTTCAATGACTCACCCCAGACCAGGCCCTAATCGCCGACACCCTACCATAGACCAGGCCCTCTGAAGAGGAAAAGATGAGACAGCCTATAGGGAGGAGGTCAGAGACCTTGCAGTGACAACAACCTCTCCCTCAACGTCACTGTGACAAAGTACTTGATCGTGGACTACAGGAAAACAGACACATCATTAAGGATCTATCATGGTCCAAACACATCAACACAGTCGTGAAGAGGGCACGACCACACCTCTTCACCCTTAGGAGGCTGAAAATATTTGGCCCTCAGATCCTCAAAAAGTTATACCGCTGCACCAACGAGAGCATCCTGACTGGCTGCATCCCCATTTGGTATGGGAACTGCTTGGCATCTGACCGCAAGGTGCTACAGAGCATAGAGCCTACGAGCTCCCTGCCATCCACAACCTCTATACCAGGCGGTGTCAGAGGAAGCCACCCAAGTTGAAGACTGCTCTCTCTGCTACCGCACAGCTAGTCTGGAACCAACAGGTCCCTGAACAGCTTCTAACCCCAAGCCATAAAACTTCTAAACAAACACACACACTGCTGCTAGTCACTTTACTCTTCCTATACAGTATGTACAGTATATAGCTACCTCAATTACCTCGTACACCTGCACATCGACTCGGTACTTGTACTCTGTATATAACCATGTTATTTTTACTCTTTATTTTTGTTCATTATACACTGTGTCACTATTTTTATTTATTTTTAATCTAGTCTTTAACTCTGCATTGTTGGAAAATGACCCGTAAGTAAGCGTTTCACTGTTAGTCTATACCCATTGTCCCACTCACAGAAATCATAAAACCATATTCACACACACATGCCATACGCACACACTCACTGAAATCTATGGGATTATAATGATGACAGAACAACGTGAGTTTTGGGGTTGCAAGTACAATTCGCAAATGTGTAATTACATTTTGCAAGCTTGTATCATGATGTGTATAAGATGTAACAACAGTTGCAAACTTGTAACAGGACATTTCAATACATTCAATTAGATTTGCAAGCATAATTTATTTTCATAATTATTGCAAGTCCATTTACGACTATGAATATTTAGCTGTGAATCAAAAATACACTTGGAGTTCTGCTTTTGGAGTTCTGTCACTGTTGTCTCATTGTAGAAAGTTTTGTGCATTTGTAGAAAGAGATTTGAAAGTCAAATTTTGACTTGTGCTCTGGGTCCACCTTTGACGGGGCGGCAGGTAGCCTATTGGTTATAGCATTGGACTAGTAACCGGAAGGTTGAAAGATCAAATCCCCAAGCTGACGAGGTAAAGATCTCTTGTTCTGCCCTGAGCAAGGCAGTTAACCCACTGTTCCTAGGCTGTTATTGAAAATAAGAATTTGTTCTTAACTGACTTGCCTAGTTAAATAAATAAAATACTCCTGACCAATGAGATCCCTCTGCCAAAACAACAGCCATCTAACAGTTCTGGATTGTTCCCTCAATTACATTTCAGAAAGTAGCCTACCACATGAGCAAGAAAGGAGGAATAACTTTAACCAAAATAATATAATATTTGATTGATGGAACAATCCAGCCAATGGTTAGGTGGCTGTGGTTTTGGTGAAGGGAACTGATTAGTCAGGAGTAAAAGGTCCTGCCCGCAGAGTGCAAATCAAATATTTACTTGCATATCTCTTTCTATAAATTGACAAAACCTTCTAAAATGAGACAACTGTGACAGAACTCAGAGAGTGTGCAGATTCAAAATCTGCAAGTGTATTTTTGATTCACAGCAGAATATACAGTGGTTCCTCATTTAAACGTTGCTCCATACTGCAGCACACCTTGCGGGCTGCTGCAGAATTCTATGGCACGTTATTTAATTGTCAGCCATTGTTACCATTAATGCTAGCTGGTGTTAGTTTGACCACCAGAGGGATTCTTTGAGAGGCATTTGATAGCCTTCAATAGTGGCTGTACTAGAGAATTTAAAACCTTTTTTGTAAGAACATAGTATATGGGATTGATTTTAAGAAATTTTGATTAATTAATTAGATTAATATTATGGTGTTTCTATTCCAAGAAAAATGAAAAACAAAACCCTCAGGGTTTCAGTTAGGATGGAACAGAAAAAAATGGAGCTGTACAATGTGACGGTCGGGAGTAGGCTACAGTACTAAGAGCATAACATTCTAACTTCAATATGCTTTTTAAATAAATAAGACCTACACCACTTTTAACAGCACATTACTCAACACTAGTTAGACTCATGTCGCCTACAGTATACTGAAATATGTTTTTTTCAATGACATGACTCCATCAGTAGTAACATTTAGAGGATTCTTCGTTAGGGCAAATCTGATCTGTGAGAATATCTAAGGGGATTTTATATAATTCTAAATTAATTAATACAAGTCATTATAAAAATAATAACTTGTTTCAAAAAATTATAAAACATTTAAAATGCATATGTATTCACCCCCTTTGCTATGAGGCCCCTAAATAAGATCTGGTGCCTTCAGCAGTCACATATTTAGTTGAATAATGTCCACCTGTGTGCAATCTAACTGCCACGTGATCTGTCACATGATCTCAGTATATATGCACTTGTTCTGAAAGGCCCCAGAGTCTGCAGCACCACTAAGCAAAGGGCACCACCAAGCAAGCGGCACCATGAAGACCAAGGAGCCCTCCAAACAGGTCAGGGACAAAGTTGTGTAGAAGTACAGATCAGGGTTGGGTTATAAAACAATATCTAAAACTTTGAACATCCCACAAAGCACCATTTAAATCCATTATGAAAAAATGGAACGAATATGGCACCACAATAAACCTGCCAAGAGAGGGCCGCCCACCAACACTCACGGACCAGGCAAGGAGGGCATTAGTCAGAGAGGCAACAAAGAGACCAAAGATAACCCTGAAGGAGCTGCAAAGCTCTGTCCACAGGGCCACTTTAAGCCATAAACTCCACTGAGTGGCCATAAAAAAGTCATTGCTTGAAGAAAAAAATAAGCAAACACATTTGGTGTTTGCCAAAAGGCATGAGCGAGGAAAAAGGCCATTCTTGAACATGGGGTGAGACATTCTCACTAATTTGTAAATAATGCCAGTTTGTTATTAAGAATGATTTATTTCTGTTTTTAGAGGGAGATAAACCAAAAGCCGCCTCAAGTGTCTGCCGGTGGCGGCCAGCAAAGGTATCAAACCAGCATCTGTAGCGACGCAGTTTGCACTGCGATGCAGTGTCTTAGCCACTCGGGAGGTCCCATCCACAAAGTTTGTAATGCTGATCAATTGCCTTGCACAATGTATCAAAATACAAAGAGGTGTTGGTAAGCATATATTGTCCTGCTAATAGCCCATAATGGGCTGTTATTGTACTGTACATGGTGTCCAGGTCAGGATAATCAAAACATTTCTTTATTAACTTCTTAGTGCTAGGCCCCTTTTTTCTCCACTTCCTGTCTGAATGACATGCCCAAAGTAAACTGCCTGTAGTAAACTGCCTGTAGGCCCTGAAGCCAGGATATGCATATAATTGGTATAATTGGAAAGAAAACACTTTCATAACACCAGATCTGAATAGCCTATTCAAGGAAACGTATCTTCCACTCCTGGATCAAATCAAGAACAATCTGCAAACCTGGATCTCCCTCCCAATTAGCTTAGTAGGAATAATTAATGTCATCCGTATGAACATCCTGAACTATTTCTTTCAGATGCTCCCATGCTATCGCCCAGTTTCCTTTTTCAAAACAACTAACCAAAGCATCGGCAAATTTATATGAGGCAATAAATAACCTAGGATCAAGTTCTACACTCTATCAAAACCTGAATCTAAGGGTGGTCTTGCCCTTCCCTCCCTTCAATTGTACTACTGGTCTGCCCAAATCCGCAACATGCTAACATGGAACACAAACAGACATGAGTCAACGTGGATTCAGATAGAAGCCCAATACTGTGGTTCATTGCCCCTAAGCTCAATTATATTCATTAATAACTTTAGTGAAGTGGGCAACATAGCCAAAAACCTTTGTTTTGAATAATTTTGCACTCCCAATTTTTCAGTTTTTGATTTGTTAAAAAAGTTTGAAATATCCAATAAATGTTGTTCCACTTCATGATTGTGTCCCACTTGTTGTTGATTCTTCACAAAAAAATACAGTTTTATATCTTTATGTTTGAAGCCTGAAATGTGGCAAAAGGTCGCAAAGTTCAAGGGGGCAGAATACTTTCGCAAGGCACTGTATGTATATTGGGATCCAGCAGTTGTGTTTTCTCTCTCTCTCTCTCTTTGTGAATGTGCTGTTGTTGCTGGGTGTTCACACATAGATGTGCACCAGCCTAGCAGAGAGAAAGGCAGGAGGCATCTGGAAGCAGTGCAGCCACACTGGTGTTTTCTTGGGGATTGCCTGCAAAATTGCTTGCCAAACAATCGGACCAGATGGGGCTGAATCAAGTCCCTGTGCATGTTTCCTTTCTTTTGAGACTGACTGGGATTTGGTCATCTGATCCCTTTACGAACCCCCTCTTCAAGTCCCCCTGACCCCCACCCCACCCCTCCACGGATCCTCTCTCATTATCTGGAAATGGCAATGCATGGTAGGGGTGGGGGGGTTGTGCATCCTTCACTGTCTAATACTGACCAGACTGGGTCGCACACAAGCACACTCCCGAGCACACATACAGATGTAGTATCTTCATTTAATCACCTTTTTGCTGCCGAGAATATTCCTACGCTGCAAGAAATGCCAATGAGCTTCATGATTGAGATAAATTCAAGTGAAAACCTGCACTAAGACACGGTTATCTTAACAGTATTGCACATTTCATGTAGCCTACTTTTGTCCAGCTAATAGCCTAACCACCGATCAAGCAACATTATGGACTAAAATGTTCAAATCCTGTTGCTGCAGGATTATTTTGTTCCGACAATGCTGATCAAATTAACATCCCACACCTGTAAATGCACACACTCCCGAGCACACACACACCCGAGCAGGCACACACACATAATACACACACACAACCCTTCCCCCAGCCAGGAGCACTCAACACTTAACTTGTGGATCGTTTTGGTGGGGCTGCTGAGAGGGGCAAAGGGTTATGGGGATTTATCTTTACTAGGCTACTGACCTAGTGAGGTGGAGGACTACTGATAGGACTGGATACTAGACATCCTACCTTGGATACTAGACTTGATCAGAGTTTTCAATGGACAATCTGTTTATCAGATCTTCTACACTCATTATCCCACCAGATTTCCAGACAACTGCTTCCAATTGCTGTGTAGATTAGATAATGACATCTGTGTTCCTCTCTTGGCAGGGTGACTTGTCTATATGTGGCTTTGTAAGTATGTTCTGTTATGGTTTCCAATTTCCAAACACTGAACTACCCTGTTTAAAAGGAGACACAGAGTTGTATCTTGATATAGATGGTATGAAATACAGTATATACATATGAGAATAGTAATGCAAGATATGTAAACATTATCCAATTTGTAAGTCGCTCTGGATAAGAGCGTCTGCTAAATGACTTAAATGTAAATGTAAAATTAAAGTTGCATTATTAAAGTGACTAGTGATCCATTTATTAAAGTGGCCAATGATTTCAAGTCTGTAGGCAGCAGCCTGTCTGTGTTAGTGACGGCTGTTTAACAGTCTGAGATAGAAGCTGTACTGACCTCGCCTTCTGGATGGTAACGGGGTGAAAAGGCAGTGGCTCGGGTGGTTGTTGTCCTTGATTATCTTTTTGGCCCTCCTGTGACATTGGGTGCTGTAGGTGTCCTGGAGGGCAGGTAGTTTGCCCCCGGTGATGTGTTGTGCAGACCGCACTATACTCTGGAGAGCCTTGCGGTTGTGGGCGGTGCAGTTGCCGTACCAGGCTGTGATAAGCTCGACAGGATGCTCTCAAATGTGCATCTGTAAAAGTTTGTGAGGGTTTAAGGTGACAAGCCAAATTTCGAAGAGGACGAAGAGGCGCTGTTGAGCCTTCTTCACTACACTGTCTGTGTGGGTGGACCATTTCTGTTTGTCTGTGATGTGTGCGCCGAGTAACTTAAAACTATCCAACTTCTACACTGCGGTCCCGTTGATGTAGATAGGGGGATGCTCTCTGCTGTTTCCTGAAGTCCACGATCATCACCTTTGTTCTGTTGACGTTGAGTGAGCGGTTCCTGACACCACACTCCGAGTGTCCTCACCTCCTCCCTTTAGGCTGTCTCGTCGTTGTTGGTAATCAAGCCTACTACTGTTGAGTCGTCTGCAAACTTGATTGAGTTGGAGGCGTGCATGACCACACAGTCATGGGTGAACAGGGAGTACAGGAGAGATCTGAGGACACACCTTTGTGTTGAGGATCAGCGAAGTGGAGATGTTATTTCCTACCTTCACCACCTGGGGACGGCCAGTCAGAAAGTCCAGGACCCAGGGTCTCAACCCCGCCCTATGGTGTTAAATGCTGATCTGTAATGGATGAACAGCATTCTTACATAGGTATTCCTCTTTTCCAGATGGGATAGGGCAGTGTGCAGTGTGGTGGCAATTGCATCGTTTGTGGACCTATTGGGCCAGCTGCAATTTGCAATTTGAAGTGGATTTAGGGTGACAGGTAAGGTGGAGGTGATATGATCCTTGACTAGTCTCTCAAAGCACTTCATGATGACAGAAGTGAGTGCTATGGGGCAATGGTCATTTAGTTCAGTTAAATTTGCCTTCTTGGGTACAGGAACAATTGTGGCCATCTTGAACCTCGGCCAACAGCTCTGCCCCCCCGCAGCTCCTTGCTCAAGCCTCTCCAGGTTCTCCTTTACCCAAATCCAGATAGCAGATGTTCTGAAAGAGCTGCAAAACCTGGACCCGTACAAATCAGCTGGGCTTGACAATCTGGACCCTCTATTTCTGAAACTATCTGCCGCCATTGTCGCAACCCCTATTACCAGTCTGTTCAACCTCTCTTTCATATCGTCTGAGATCCCCAAGGATTGGAAAGCTGCCGCAGTCATCCCCCTCTTCAAAGGGGGAGACACCCTGGACCCAAACTGTTATAGACCTATATCCATCCTGCCCTGTCTATCTAAGGTCTTCGAAAGCCAAGTCAACAAACAGGTCACTGACCATCTCGAATCCCACCGTACCTTCTCCGCTGTGCAATCTGGTTTCCGAGCCGGTCACGGGTGCACCTCAGCTACACTCAAGGTACTAAACGATATCATAACCGCCATCGATAAAAGACAGTACTGTGCAGCCGTCTTCATCGACCTCGCCAAGGCTTTCGACTCTGTCAATCACCATATTCTTATCGGCAGACTCAATAGCCTCGGTTTTTCGGATGACTGCCTTGCCTGGTTCACCAATTACTTTGCAGACAGAGTTCAGTGTGTCAAATCGGAGGGCATGCTGTCCAGTCCTCTGGCAGTCTCTGTGGGGGTGCCACAGGGTTCAATTCTCGGGCCGACTCTTTTCTCTGTATATATCAATGATGTTGCTCTTGCTGCGGGCGATTCCCTGATCCACCTCTACGCAGACGACACCATTCTATATTACTTTTGGCCCGTCATTGGACACCGTCATTGGACACTAACCTCCAAACGAGCTTCAATGACATACAGCACTCCTTCCGTGGCCTCCAACTGCTCTTAAACGCGAATAAAACCAAATGCATGCTTTTCAACCGATCGCTGCCTGCACCCGCATGCCCGACTAGCATCACCACCCTGGATGGTTCCGACCTTGAATATGTGGACACCTATAAGTACCTAGGTGTCTGGCTAGACTGCAAACTCTCCTTCCAGACTCACATCAAACATCTCCAATCGAAAATCAAATCAAGAGTCGGCTTTCTATTCCGCAACAAAGCCTCCTTCACTCATGCCGCCAAGCTTACCCTAGTAAAACTGACTATCCTACCGATCCTCGACTTCGGTGATGTCATCTACAAAATGGCTTCCAACACTCTACTCAGCAAACTGGATGCAGTCTATCACAGTGCCATCCGGTTTGTCACTAAAGCACCTTATACCACCCACCACTGCGACTTGTATGCTCTAGTCGGCTGGCCCTCACTACATATTTGTCGCCAGACCCACTGGCTCCAGGTCATCTACAAGTCCATGCTAGGTAAAGCTCCGCCATATCTCAGTTCACTGGTCACGATGGCAACACCCATCCGTAGCACGCGCTCCAGCAGGTGTATCTCACTGATCATCCCTAAAGCCAACACCTCATTTGGCCGCCTTTCGTTCCAGTACTCTGCTGCCTGTGACTGGAACGAACTGCAAAAATCGCTGAAGTTGGAGACTTTTATCTCCCTCACCAACTTCAAACATCAGCTATCCGAGCAGCTAACCGATCGCTGCAGCTGTACATAGTCTATTGGTAAATAGCCCACCCATTTTCACCTACCTCATCCCCATACTGTTTTTATACTGTTTTTTATTTATTTACTTTTCTGCTCTTTTGCACACCAATATCTCTACCTGTACATGACCATCTGATCATTTATCACTCCAGTGTTAATCTGCAAAATTGTATTATTCGCCTACCTCCTCATGCCTTTTGCACACATTGTATATAGACTGCCCATTTTTTTTCCTACTGTGTTATTGACTTGTTAATTGTTTACTCCATGTGTAACTCTGTGTTGTCTGTTCACACTGCTATGCTTTATTTTGGCCAGGTTGCAGTTGCAAATGAGAACTTGTTCTCAAATAGCCTACCTGGTTAAATAAAGGTGAAAAAAAAGCATGTGGGGACAGCACACTGGAATAGAGAGAGATTGAATATGTCCGTAAACACACTAGCCGTGTGGTCTGCGCATACTCTGAGGACGCAGCTAGGGATGCCGCCTGGGCCTCAATAGTCCTGCTGATCCGTGTAGTAGGCCTGCTGGTCTGTGTAATAGTCCTGCTGATCCGTGTAGTAGGCCTGCTGATCTGTGTAATAGTCCTGCTGATCCGTGTAGTAGGCCTGCTGGTCTGTGTAATAGTCCTGCTGATCCGTGTAGTAGGCCTGCTGGTCTGTGTAATAGTTCTGCTGATCCGTGTAGTAGGCCTGCTGGTCTGTGTAATAGTCCTGCTGGTCCGTGTAGTAGGCCTGCTGGTCTGTGTAATAGTCCTGCTTGTCCGTGTAGTAGGCCTGCTGGTCTGTGTAATAGTCCTGCTGATCCGTGTAGTAGGCCTGCTGGTCTGTGTAATAGTCCTGCTGATCCGTGTAGTAGGCCTGCTGGTCTGTGTAATAGTCCTGCTGATCCGTGTAGTAGGCATGCTGGTCTGTGTAATAGTTCTGATGATCCGTGTAGTAGGCCTGCTGGTCTGTGTAATAGTCCTGCTGATCTGTGAAGTAGGCCTGCTGGTCTGTGTAATAGTCCTGCTGATCCGTGTAGTAGGCCTGCTGGTCTGTGTAATAGTCCTGCTGATCCGTGTAGTAGGCCTGCTGATCTGTGTAATAGTCCTGCTGATCTGTGTAGTAGGCCTGCTGGTATGTGTAATAGTCCTGCTGATCCGTGTAGTAGGCCTGCTGGTCTGTGTAATAGTCCTGCTGATCCGTGTAGTAGGCCTGCTGGTCTGTGTAATAGTCCTGCTGGTCTGTGTAATAGTCCTGCTGGTCTGTGTAATAGTCCTGCTGATCCGTGAGTAATCAGGAGACCTCCAAAAAGGAATGTCAACTTGACCATAGAGTGGTCATTAAAGTGATTATGACCACAAAGGAGGCAACTTTCCTGCTTCCAGGATTCTTTGAATGGAATTCTAACTCAGAATTCCTGGAAGTGGGAAATGGTGAGGAGAGACCGGGAATAGAGTCAGGACCTGGCCTGAGAGACGAGCAGCTTGAGAGAGTAGCAGGATGTGACAGAGAGCGAGGGGACTGTTTTCCAAGGCAGGATCATCATCGAGTACTCAGGCATGCTGCCAGAGGAGGAAACACTAGAGAGACTAAGACCTCCAGATAAACCCCCGGTCCTCCTCTCTCTCCCTCTCTCGTGTTGATCTCTCCCGCAATCATCCTGCTGACCTCCCATCCCTCCTGTTTCCTGCTATTCTTAGGACCTCTGTAGGTATCCCCCCAAAATATTTACAGATTGCGGCTTGTAGGGGTCGTAGAGAAAAACGGAGAACATCATTGAGTTCGAAAGAGAGTCTCCCCTTTCTTAGTATGTCAAACCATTTGGACACTACAGAAGTTTTTGTGAGAAGACCACAGATGCGGAAGGCCGACATAGGAGGATGCGGTAGGTTGAGACGACCCATGCAAAAAAACTGGCCAGTGGAGAGGCTCCAGTCTATCCAGATGGCCAATGGAGAGTCCTGAATCAGCCCTGTCCCTATTGAGGCTGGTGAGGAGGCATGAGGGAACCCTGGTCCTGCCAAGGCCTGATGCTACTCCTGGCACAGAGGGAAGACTACGGACAACACCAGAGGGAAACAGACTGTCAATCAAGACGCAGGCAAACAGGAAGGAACGAAACACAATGTAGCCCTCACCAACGCAACAACCATGGTATTGCATCATGTTCTTGGAAGGCAGCACTGCCTTTGAATGTAAACATCTAAATGTATTCTTAACACATAGGTTACCTTTATTATTAATAAAATCAAATCAAATGTATTTATATAGCCTTTCATACATCAGCTGATATCTCAAAGTGCTGTACAGAAACCCAGCATAAAACCCCAAACAGCAAGCAATGCAGGTGTAGAAGCACGGTGGCTAGGAAAAACTCCCTAGAAAGGCCAAAACCTAGGAAGAAACCTAGAGAGGAACCAGGCTGTGAGGGGTGGCCAGTCCTGTTCTGGCTGTGCCGGGTGGAGATTATAACAGAACATGGCCAAGATGTTCAAATGTTCATAAATGACCAGCATGGTCAAATAATAATAATCACAGGCAGAACAGTTGAAACTGGAGCAGCAGCACGGCCAGGTGGCCTGGGAACAGCAAGGAGTCATCACCTCAGGTGCTATGAGAGAGAGAAAGAAAGAGAGAAAGATTATGGTATTATTATGGTAGTCTAAACATACAGTGTTGGCCACTTGACATGGAGCCCGTCAATAAGTTGCAATATAGTCCAAGTTATTTTCTCTCTCAATCTGCATCCATTCCGTTCTGACATGCACGTCCTGCATGTTTTATTGATTTGGAGTCGTCTGTAATGGACTTTCCAAAACATGAAGAGCCAAGTTCACTTCATTCTTTATCCTCCTCCCTCCACCTCTTAGACGGAAAACATGGTTCTTGTACCGGTACCGACCAACATTTTTGCTAATAAATCGATATCTGTACACCACAGAGAGCTGTTCACAGCGATGGGTGCAGATGTTTTGATCAAGTGAGACCTTTAGAAAATATGCACATTTACTCTCACACTAAACATACAAATATGTATTTTACAGTTAAGGTGACATTTTTGTAAGTAATTTCAAGCCTTACTCATGCATCTTTGTTGAACAGGAAATTCATCATATTTTTATCATATTTGTACTGTGTACTTGGCTTGTGTCCTCAAAAGTGACTACAACTCAGATAGGTGAGATTTTAACCTTCCTTTGAGTATGCAGCATGACTAGTTATTGTTTATGGCCCTCATGATAAATAATTACTTTGGGGGATTACGTAGATAACATTTTTGATTACAAGAGGTCAGCTTCTCTCTCCCTCTCTAAGCCCTATCCACTTCACTCCTTACAGCTGTTCCTCTTTAAAAAACTGTCTCAGGAGAGAGAATCCTCCTATTGTTCATAAAACCAACCCAGAGAGCCCCGCCAACACCAAACACACACACCACGTTACACCCATAACCTGCACACACACACACGCACACACGCACGCACGCACGCACGCACGCACACACGCACACACACACACACACACACACACACACACACACACACACACACACACACACACACACACACACACACACACACACACACACACACACACACACACACACACACACACACACACACACACACACACACACACATACACAACGTTACACCCATAACCTGCACACACACACACGCGCACGCATGCACACACACACACACACAACGTTACGCCCATAACCTGCACACACGCAGGCACGCACGCACACACACACACACACACACACACACACACACACACACACACACACACACACACACACACACACACACACACACACACACACACACACACACACACACACACACACACACACACACACACACACACACACACACACACACACACACACACACACACACACAACACACACATAACACACACACACACACACACACACACACACACACACACACACACACACACACACACACACACACACACACACACACACACACACACACACACACACACACACACACACACACACACACACACACACACACACAATGTTACACGCATAACCTGCACACACACACACAACGTTACACCCATAACCTGCACACACACACGCACGCACGCACACACACAGTGTGAAACCCCTAACCTGCACACATACACGCAGTCACCCCAAAAATAAGAAACTAGCTTAATTTGATGAAGCACAACACAAAAAAACAAGCCATCTTAAAATCGGAAAAGCAAGCACAACAACTTAGATAACATGCAAACATGTTATTACTAGGAACTCTTGAGTGTGCTCAATTGCTTCTACAGTAGAAAGTTGACAGATATTAGCCTCACTGTGAGTTTGACTGCATCATTGTTTTTGACCTCACCCTCACCTTCACTAATTATATATCAATATGTATATAGGGCATTCGGAAAGCATTCAAACCCTTTCCCGTTTCCACATTTTGTTACATTACAGCTATATTCTAAAATGGATTAAATAGTTTTCCCCCCCCGCATTAATCTACACACAATACCCATAATCACAAAGCGAAAACAGGTTTTTAGTCATTTTTGCAAATGTATTAAAAATAAAAACAGAAATACCTTATTAAGTATTCAGACCTTTTGCTATGAGACTCGTAATTGAGCTCAGGTGCATCCTGTTTTCATTGATCATCCTTGAGATGTTTCTACAACTTGATTGGAGTCCACCTGTGGTAAATCCAATTGATTGGACATGATTAGGAAAGGCACACCTCTGTCTATATAAGGTCCCACAGTTGACAGTGCATGTCACAGCAAAAAGCAAGCCATGAGGTCGAAGGATTTGTCCGTTGAGCTCCGAGACAGGATTTTGTAGAGGCACAGATCTGAAAGGGTACCAAAACATTTCTGCAGCATTAAAGGTTCCCAAGAACAAAGTGTCATCCATCATTCTTAAATGGAAGAAATCTGGAACCCTCAAGGCTCTAGTGCTGACCATCCGCCCAAACTGAGCAATCAGGGGAGAAGTGCCTTGGTCAGGGAGGCGACCAAGAACCCAATTGTTACACTGACAGAGCTCCAGAGTTCCTCTATAGAGATGGGAAAACCTTCCAGAAGGACATCCATCTCTGCAGCACTCTACAGATAAGGCCTTTATGCTAGAGTGACAAAGTACAGAGAGATCCTTGACGAAAACCTGCTAAATAGTGCTCAAGACCTCAGATTGGGGCGTAGGTTCACCTTTGTCATGACGTTGGCCTGTGGGTAAGGTTTATGACCCCCCCATAAATACCTTTCTCCCTTCCCTCTCTCTTGTCTCTACAGAGGGACTCTTGAATAGCCTTTGTTAAACATAGAGAGTCTGGGAACATCAAACAAGTGGAGGGAAAGGAACCATATTTCGCTAATAGAACCAGTTGAAAATATGCGTTGGTACTTAATGAATATGATGTCAGTTCGATTGTCATCTGAGACATTATAACTGATGACAGGACGACCTAAACTGTATCCGGGAAAGTCTACACATTATAGTTATCAGATTCACATGGAAAAGATGAATGTAATTTTAACTTCTAAATGAGAGATTTGGGTTGTCATGAGGTTAGGGCTCTGCTCAATCAGTGGCCCACCCCTGTGAAGAGACATGGGCTATAAACTATGAAACACACCCTTCTCTCTCCACTATATAAGCTCTTGACGAAAATGTAACCTCCTGTTCTGGGTACATTAGGATGACGATCCGATGTCAGAAGGATTCAGATAATAACTACATAACGAAGCCAACCTCAGCATGAGCTTTGGTTGCAAATGTTTCTTATTCACTACAGAAGTGATATCTCCTAGCCGTTGAGTTGGAGCGGCCGCTGTAAATGTGGGCTAGGAAAGGACGGATAGAGTATCCCGTCTACCAGACAACGACGACACTACAACGTATCCCGCTCACCACCAGAGACACTCTTCATAGGACAAAGGACTCTGTTGGGCAACACGGCCTTCTATCTACCACCAACCCACAGCTCAGAGTAAATATTTATTGTATTTTCGTTTTCCAAATGGGCGGTAATTTAGAATGCATAAGATTCTGTATTTACGATAGAGTAGCTGCCTACGGCCCGATAGAGACATCGCTTCTCCCCTTGTTCTTCAAGTCTTCCCGCTCTTTCACTATGTAACCAGCTGTCATATCTGTTCCGTCTGCTAGGGACGTTTTCCTTTATGACATAATTTGTCATCAAGGTGTGATTCATTCTGTGTATATGTAATTGCCACCAGCCATACTGCACGTTCTGTGCATGATTTCCTGCAAGACAGGAATATCAGTGTTCTGCCATGGCCAGCGAAGAGCCTGGATCTCAATCCCATTGAGCACGTTTGGGACCTGTTGGATCGGAGGGTGAGGGCTAGGACCAGTCCTCCCAGAAATTTCTGTTAGTCACATGTCTGTGGAACTTGTTCAGTTTATGTCTCAGTTGTTGAATCTTGTTATGTTCATACAAATATTTATACATGTTCAGTTTGCTGAAAATAAATGCAGTTGACAGTGAGAGGACATTTATTTTTTTGCGAAGTTATATACATTTGAAGTCGGAAGTTTACATACACCTTAGCCAAATACATACAGTTTTTCAAAATTCCTGACTTTTAATCCTAGTACAGAATCCCTGTTTTAGGTCAGTTAGGATCACCACTTTATTTTAAGAATGTGAAATGTCAGAATATTAGTAGAGAGAATGATTTATTTCAGCTTTATTTATTTTATCACATTCTCAGTGGGTCAGAAGTTTACATACACTCAGTTAGTATGTGGTAGCGTTGCCTTTAAATTGTTTAACTTGGGTCAGAACATTTCGGATAGCCTTCCACAAGCTTCCCATCAATAAGTTGTGTGAATTTTGGCCAATTCCTCCTGACAGAGCTGGTGTAACTGAGTCAGGTGGGTAGGCCTCCTTGCTCGCAGACGTGTTTTCAGTTCTGCCCAAAGATGTTCTATAGGATTGAGGTCAGGGCTTTGTGATGGTCACTCCAGTACCTTGACTTTGTTGTCCTTAAGCTATTTTGCCAACAATTTTGGAAGTATGCTTGGGGTCCTTGTCCATTTGGAAGACCCATTTGCGACTAAGCTTTAACTTCCTGACAGATGTCTTGAGATGTTGCTTCAATATATCCACATCAGACCAGAGGACATTTCTCCAAAAAGTACCATCTTTGTCCCCATGTGCGGTTGCAAACAGTAGTCTGGCTTTTTTATGGTGGTTTGGAGCAGAGGCTTCTTCCTTGCTGAGCAGCCTTCCAGGTTATGTCGATATAGGACTTGTTTTACTTTGGATATAGATACTGTTTCCTCTGTTGTTCTGGGATTGATTTGCAATTTTTTTCACCATAGTACGTTCATCTCTAGGAGACAGAGCATTTCCTTCCTGAGTGATATGACAGCTGCATGGTCCCATGGTGTTTACACTTGCGTACTATTGTTTGTACAGATGAACGTGGTATCTTCAGGCATTTGGAAATTGCTCCCAAGGATGAACCAGACTTGTGGATGTCTATCATTTTTTTCTGAGGTCTTGGCTGATTTCTTTTCATTTTCCCATGATATCAAGCAAAGAGGCACTGAGTTTGAAGGTAGGCCTTGAAATACATCCTCACGTACACCTCCAATTGATTCAAATGTTGTCAATTAAACAATAAGAAGCTTCTAAAGCCATGACATCATTTTTTAAAATTTTCAAAGCTTTTTAAAGGCACAGTCAACTTAGTGTATGGAAACTTCTGACCGACTAGAATTGAGATACAGTGAATTATAAGTGAAATAATCTGTCATTAAAACCACTTGCTCCTACCTGGCACGCAGGCGTCCCATCTAGAGCTCTGGAAATGCAAATGCGCTACGCTAAATGCTAATAGTATTAGTTAAAACTCAAAAGTTCATTAAAATACACATGCAGGGTATTGAATTAAAGCTACACTCGTTGTGAATCCAGGCAACAAGTCAGATTTGTAAAATGCTTTTCGGCGAAAGCATGAGAAGCTATTATCTGATAGCATGTAACACCACAAAAGACCCGCAGGGGACGTAAACAAAATAATTAGCATATTCGGCGCTACACAAACCGCACAATAAAATATAAAACATTCATTACCTTTGACCATCTTCTTTGTTGGCACTTCTAGATGTCCCATAATCACTATGGGGTCTTTTTTATTATTAAATCGGTCCATATATAGCCTAGATATCGTTCTATGTAGACTGTATGATAAATGAAAAAAAATTGCGTTTCATAACGTAACGTCATTTTTTTTAATTCAAAAAGTTGACGATAAACTTCTGGAGTGACCACCATTTGCCTCATGCAGCACAACACATCTTCTTTGCGTAGAGTTTATTGGGCTGTTGATTGTGGCCTGTGGAATATTGTCCCACTCCTTTTCAATGGATGTGCGGAGTTGCAGGATATTGGCGGAAACTGGGACAAGCTGTCGTACACGTCAATCCAGAGCATCCTAAACATGCTCAATGAGTGACTGACATGTCTGGTGAGTATGCAGGCCATGGAAGAACTGGGACATTTTCAGCTTCCAGGAATTGTGTACAGATCCTTGCAACATGAGGTAGTGCTTATGATGCTGAAACATGAGGTGACCTCATGGCTTGGTTTTTGCTGTGACATGCACTGTCAACCGTGGGACCTTATATATACCCTTATACCCTTTCCAAATCATGTCCAATCAATTGAATTTACAACAGGTGGACTAATATCAAGTTGTAGAAACATTTCAAGGATGATCTGTCATGTTTTGTCATTGGTTATCATGTCTTGTCTCTGGGCTTCCCTTCTATTCGTTTCCCTCTGCTGGTCTTATTAGGTTCTTTCCCTCTTTCTATCCCTCTCTCCCCCTCCCTCTCTCCCTCTCTCGCTCTCTCTCTCTATCGTTCCGTTCCTGCTCCCAGCTGTTCCTCATTCTCCTTACTACCTCATTTACTCTTTTCACACCTGTCCCCTATTTTGCCCTCTGATTAGAGTCCCTATTTCTCCCTCTGTTTTCCGCTTCTGTCCTTGTCGGATCCTTGTATGATGTTCGCTGTTCTGTGTCCTTGTTCCGCCCTGTCGTGTTTTACCTTCTTCAGATGCTGCGTGTGAGCAGGTGTCATTGTCAGCTACGGCCGATGCCTTCCCGAAGCGACCTGCAGTCTGTGGTCGCGTCTCCAGTCATTCCTCTCTACTGACGAGTGGATTTCAGTTTTCCTGTGTTTGCTTTCACCTAGATAATATCCAGGATTATCGCTTTTGTCTATACTGGAATAAAGACTCTGTTTTCGTTAAGTCGCTTTTGGGTCCTCATTCACCTGCATAACATGATCAATGGAAACATGATGCACCCGAGCTCAATATCTAGTCTCATAGCCAAGGGTCTAAATACTTATGTAAATAAGGTATAACATATTTTATTTATTTATTTTATTTTTGCAAAATTGTTTTAAAAAACTATTTTTGCTTTGTCATTATGGGATATTGTGTGTAGTTATACCCCTTGACTTATTCCACATTTTGTTGTTTTACAGACATAAATCTAAATGAATTCAATGTTATTTTAATCCATGACCCATCTACACACAATACCCTATAACGACAAAGTGAAAACATTTGTGCAACATTTGGCCATTAATATCTTCAGATTTCTTTAAGCTTTGTCAATTGGTTGTTGATCCTTGCAAGACAAACATTTTCAAGTTTTTCCATCACTTTTCAAGTAGATTTAAGTCAAAACTGTAACTCAGCATTGACTGTCTTCTTGATAAGCAACTCCAGTGTAGATTTGGCCTTGTGTTTTAGGTTATTGTCCTGCTAAAAAAAGGGATTTCATCTCCCAGTGTCTAGTGTAAAGCAGACTTAACCAGGTTTTATTCTAGGATTTTGCCTGTGCTTAGCTCCCTTCAATTTATTATTTTATCCTGAAAAACTCCCCAGTCCTTAAAACTTCTTAAGGCTAGGGGCCACTATTTTCACATCCAGATGAAAAGTGTGCCCAAAGTAAACTGCCTGCTACTCAGGCCCAGAAACTAGGATATGCATATTGGTAGATTTGGATAGAAAGCACTCTAAAATTTCTAAAACTGTTAAAATTATGTCTGTGAGTATAACAGAACTTATTTGGCAGGCGAAACCCAGAGGACAAACCATCCAGAAATGTTTTTTTTTTTGAGGTCACTCTCTTTTCAATGTGTTTTCTATGTGGATATAGATCTCTAAGGCACTTGCTTGCAGTTCTTATTGCTTCCACCAGATGTCAACAGTCTTTAAAAATTGGTTGATGTTTTCCCTTTGAGAAATGAAGAAGTAGCCATTTCCTATCTGGGTGGATAGCCAAGTGGACTGTTGTGATTGGGGCGCGCAACCTGAAAGTTCGTTCCACTTTGTTTTCGTCCGGTATTGAACACAGTTTATTTCATCTTAATTTTATTTTTTTATTTTGTTTAAAAATACCTAAAGCTGGATTAGGAAAGTTGATTAAAATGTTTGGATCAAGTTTACAGGTAACTTATTAGATACTTTGTAGTCATGATGCGCGAGTTGGAACCGGTGTATTTCTGAATCAAACGCGCCAAATAAATGGACGTTTTGGGGATATAAGGAAGACATTTATCGAACAAAAGGACCATTTGTGACATTTAATGGACATATTGGAGTGCCAACAGAAGAAGATCTTCAAAGGTAAGGCATTATAATTATTTAGTTATTTCTGACTTTCTGACCCTGGCGGGTTGAATTATGATTTTCATGTGTATGTTTGCTGGGGTGCTGTCCTCAGATAATAGCATGGTTTGCTTTCGCCGTAAAGCCTTTTTGAAATCTGACACTGTGGCTGGATTAACAAGAAGTTCCTCTTTAAACCGATGTATAAAACTTGTATGATTTATGAATTATTATTATGAGTATTTCTTTTTTGAATTTGGCGCGCTGTTATTTCACTGGGTGTTGTCAAATCGATCCCGTTAACGGGATTGGCGGGCGAAGGGATCACTAAGAAGTTAACAATTACAAGCATATCCATAATATGATGCAGCCACCACTATGCTTGAAAATATGGAAAGTGGTATTCAGTAATGTTGTATTGGATTTGCCCCAAACGTAACACTTTATATTCAGGACAAAAAGTTCATTTCTTTGCCAAATGTTTTGCAGTATTACTTTAGTGTCTTGTTGCAACATGATGCATGTCGATGATCAAACCCCCATGGAAAGTTCAATAGCATAATTACATTCCCGTAAAGATATGTTTGTTTGAGCTACGTTTTTTTTTACATTGGCTGTGTCTCAATCCACCACATCCAACAATGACGCACATCCACATCTGCGGTGAAAGGTGACAGAGCGATGTTTGTCAGACCATGAGACATCCAGAAAATCGGTCTCCTAACAAAAACGTCTGTAGCGTCCAAACAGGCCTACAGACGATTATGACCCTTCTCCTTTTTGCTCTACAACCCCCACAAGTGTCTTGGGACTCGGTACAGCTGATTTCTGCCAGTTTCTGTCTGTAGCGTCCACACAGTTTGGGTACACACTTATATGAACCCTCTGTGGAATGGTGAGACTCTCATGAACAAGTACATCTGTTGTTTTGCTCTAGGACATCAGGCCTACAGGCCTCATAAGACTTGTCTGAAGGTCCCCCGGTATCAGTTGAAAAAGTGCATTGAAGTATATATGGAGACTGTTAAGTGCCAAAATTAAGTTTAAATACATGTAAAAAAAATACAATATAAAAAATTACAAAATGTTTCCTGATCTTTCTTATATCTCTCGGATATAATACAGACACAACAAACTTCCTTTAGATTATTTTTGGGACTATCTGTTGTTCCATGTAGTGGATCTTTTATTCAAATCATTTGTACGAGATAATAGCAGTAATAGCATCAAAACTAATAGCATCAAATAACTTTTTATATATTTGGGAGACTTCAAGGGGTCTTAAAATTCTAAATCAAATAGCTAAATATATATTGAACAAAAATACATAACGAATGTTGCGTTTATATTTTTGTTCAGTGTGCGTTTATATTTTTGTTCAAGGTGCAGGGCAGGGTACTGGAAGGAGGCCGGCTAGTGGTAACTATTTAACAGTCTGATGGCCTGGAGAGAGATTATGTTTTTCAGTTCTCGATCCCAGCTTTGATGCATGTGTACTGTCTTCTAGATGGTAGCAGGGTGAACAGTCTTGGCTCGGGTGGATAAGGTCCTTGATGATCTTCTTGGCTTCGTGACACTGGGTGCTGTAGATGTCATGGAGGGCAGGCAGTGTGCCCCTAGTGATGCACTGGACTGTTGATATCTAGTGGAAGCTATAAGAAGACCACTGGTCTGTATGTGGACTGTTGATATCTAGGTGAAGCAATAAGAAGACCACTGGTCTGTATGTGGACTGTTGATATCTAGGTGAAGCTATAAGAAGACCACTGGTCTGTATGTGGACTGTTGATATCTAGGTGAAGCAATAAGAAGACCACTGGTCTGTATGTGGACTGTTGATATCTAGTGGAAGCGATAAGAAGACCACTGGTCTGTATGTGGACTGTTGATATCTAGTGGAAGCGATAAGAAGACCACTGGTCTGTATGTGGACTGTTGATATCTAGTGGAAGCGATAAGAAGACCACTGGTCTGTATGTGGACTGTTGATATCTAGGTGAAGCAATAAGAAGACCACTGGTCTGTATGTGGACTGTTGATATCTAGGTGAAGCAATAAGAAGACCACTGGTCTGTATGTGGACTGTTGATATCTAGGTGAAGCAATAAGAAGACCACTGGTCTGTATGTGGACTGTTGATATCTAGGTGAAGCAATAAGAAGACCACTGGTCTGTATGTGGACTGTTGATATCTAGGTGAAGCAATAAGAAGACCACTGGTCTGTATGTAGACTGTTGATATCTAGGTGAAGCAATAAGAAGACCACTGGTCTGTATGTGGACTGTTGATATCTAGTGGAAGCAATAAGAAGACCACTGGTCTGTATGTGGACTGTTGATATCTAGTGGAAGCAATAAGAAGACCACTGGTCTGTATGTGGACTGTTGATATCTAGTGGAAGCAATAAGAAGACCACTGGTCTGTATGTGGACTGTTGATATCTAGTGGAAGCGATAAGAAGACCACTGGTCTGTATGTGGACTGTTGATATCTAGTGGAAGCAATAAGAAGACCACTGGTCTGTATGTGGACTGTTGATATCTAGTGGAAGCGATAAGAAGACCACTGGTCTGTATGTGGACTGTTGATATCTAGTGGAAGCAATAAGAAGACCACTGGTCTGTATGTGGACTGTTGATATCTAGTGGAAGCAATAAGAAGACCACTGGTCTGTATGTGGACTGTTGATATCTAGGTGAAGCAATAAGAAGACCACTGGTCTGTATGTGGACTGTTGATATCTAGGTGAAGCAATAAGAAGACCACTGGTCTGTATGTGGACTGTTGATATCTAGTGGAAGCAATAAGAAGACCACTGGTCTGTATGTGGACTGTTGATATCTAGGTGAAGCAATAAGAAGACCACTGGTCTGTATGTGGACTGTTGATATCTAGTGGAAGCGATAAGAAGACCACTGGTCTGTATGTGGACTGTTGATATCTAGTGGAAGCAATAAGAAGACCACTGGTCTGTATGTGGACTGTTGATATCTAGGTGAAGCAATAAGAAGACCACTGGTCTGTATGTGGACTGTTGATATCTAGGTGAAGCAATAAGAAGACCACTGGTCTGTATGTGGACTGTTGATATCTAGGTGAAGCAATAAGAAGACCACTGGTCTGTATGTGGACTGTTGATATCTAGTGGAAGCAATAAGAAGACCACTGGTCTGTATGTGGACTGTTGATATCTAGTGGAAGCAATAAGAAGACCACTGGTCTGTATGTGGACTGTTGATATCTAGGTGAAGCAATAAGAAGACCACTGGTCTGTATGTGGACTGTTGATATCTAGTGGAAGCAATAAGAAGACCACTGGTCTGTATGTGGACTGTTGATATCTAGTGGAAGCAATAAGAAGACCACTGGTCTGTATGTGGACTGTTGATATCTAGTGGAAGCAATAAGAAGACCACTGGTCTGTATGTGGACTGTTGATATCTAGTGGAAGCAATAAGAAGACCACTGGTCTGTATGTGGACTGTTGATATCTAGTGGAAGCAATAAGAAGACCACTGGTCTGTATGTGGACTGTTGATATCTAGTGGAAGCAATAAGAAGACCACTGGTCTGTATGTGGACTGTTGATATCTAGGTGAAGCAATAAGAAGACCACTGGTCTGTATGTGGACTGTTGATATCTAGTGGAAGCAATAAGAAGACCACTGGTCTGTATGTGGACTGTTGATATCTAGTGGAAGCAATAAGAAGACCACTGGTCTGTATGTGGACTGTTGATATCTAGGTGAAGCAATAAGAAGACCACTGGTCTGTATGTGGACTGTTGATATCTAGGTGAAGCAATAAGAAGACCACTGGTCTGTATGTGGACTGTTGATATCTAGTGGAAGCGATAAGAAGACCACTGGTCTGTATGTGGACTGTTGATATCTAGGTGAAGCAATAAGAAGACCACTGGTCTGTATGTGGACTGTTGATATCTAGGTGAAGCAATAAGAAGACCACTGGTCTGTATGTGGACTGTTGATATCTAGTGGAAGCGATAAGAAGACCACTGGTCTGTATGTGGACTGTTGATATCTAGTGGAAGCGATAAGAAGACCACTGGTCTGTATGTGGACTGTTGATATCTAGTGGAAGCAATAAGAAGACCACTGGTCTGTATGTGGACTGTTGATATCTAGGTGAAGCAATAAGAAGACCACTGGTCTGTATGTGGACTGTTGATATCTAGGTGAAGCAATAAGAAGACCACTGGTCTGTATGTGGACTGTTGATATCTAGTGGAAGCAATAAGAAGACCACTGGTCTGTATGTGGACTGTTGATATCTAGTGGAAGCAATAAGAAGACCACTGGTCTGTATGTGGACTGTTGATATCTAGTGGAAGCAATAAGAAGACCACTGGTCTGTATGTGGACTGTTGATATCTAGTGGAAGCGATAAGAAGACCACTGGTCTGTATGTGGACTGTTGATATCTAGTGGAAGCAATAAGAAGACCACTGGTCTGTATGTGGACTGTTGATATCTAGTAAGAAGGAACTGTTGATATCTAGTAAGAAGACCACTGGTCTGTATGTGGACTGTTGATATCTAGTGGAAGCAATAAGAAGACCACTGGTCTGTATGTGGACTGTTGATATCTAGGTGAAGCAATAAGAAGACCACTGGTCTGTATGTGGACTGTTGATATCTAGGTGAAGCAATAAGAAGACCACTGGTCTGTATGTGGACTGTTGATATCTAGTGGAAGCAATAAGAAGACCACTGGTCTGTATGTGGACTGTTGATATCTAGGTGAAGCAATAAGAAGACCACTGGTCTGTATGTGGACTGTTGATATCTAGTGGAAGCAATAAGAAGACCACTGGTCTGTATGTGGACTGTTGATATCTAGTGGAAGCAATAAGAAGACCACTGGTCTGTATGTGGACTGTTGATATCTAGGTGAAGCAATAAGAAGACCACTGGTCTGTATGTGGACTGTTGATATCTAGGTGAAGCAATAAGAAGACCACTGGTCTGTATGTGGACTGTTGATATCTAGGTGAAGCAATAAGAAGACCACTGGTCTGTATGTGGACTGTTGATATCAGGTGGAAGCAATAAGAAGACCACTGGTCTGTATGTGGACTGTTGATATCTAGTGGAAGCAATAAGAAGACCACTGGTCTGTATGTGGACTGTTGATATCTAGGTGAAGCAATAAGAAGACCACTGGTCTGTATGTGGACTGTTGATATCTAGTGGAAGCAATAAGAAGACCACTGGTCTGTATGTGGACTGTTGATATCTAGTGGAAGCAATAAGAAGACCACTGGTCTGTATGTGGACTGTTGATATCTAGTGGAAGCAATAAGAAGACCACTGGTCTGTATGTGGACTGTTGATATCTAGTGGAAGCAATAAGAAGACCACTGGTCTGTATGTGGACTGTTGATATCTAGTGGAAGCAATAAGAAGACCACTGGTCTGTATGTGGACTGTTGATATCTAGTGGAAGCAATAAGAAGACCACTGGTCTGTATGTGGACTGTTGATATCTAGGTGAAGCAATAAGAAGACCACTGGTCTGTATGTGGACTGTTGATATCTAGTGGAAGCAATAAGAAGACCACTGGTCTGTATGTGGACTGTTGATATCTAGTGGAAGCAATAAGAAGACCACTGGTCTGTATGTGGACTGTTGATATCTAGGTGAAGCAATAAGAAGACCACTGGTCTGTATGTGGACTGTTGATATCTAGGTGAAGCAATAAGAAGACCACTGGTCTGTATGTGGACTGTTGATATCTAGTGGAAGCAATAAGAAGACCACTGGTCTGTATGTGGACTGTTGATATCTAGGTGAAGCAATAAGAAGACCACTGGTCTGTATGTGGACTGTTGATATCTAGGTGAAGCAATAAGAAGACCACTGGTCTGTATGTGGACTGTTGATATCTAGTGGAAGCGATAAGAAGACCACTGGTCTGTATGTGGACTGTTGATATCTAGTGGAAGCGATAAGAAGACCACTGGTCTGTATGTGGACTGTTGATATCTAGTGGAAGCAATAAGAAGACCACTGGTCTGTATGTGGACTGTTGATATCTAGGTGAAGCAATAAGAAGACCACTGGTCTGTATGTGGACTGTTGATATCTAGGTGAAGCAATAAGAAGACCACTGGTCTGTATGTGGACTATTGATATCTAGTGGAAGCGATAAGAAGACCACTGGTCTGTATGTGGACTGTTGATATCTAGGTGAAGCAATAAGAAGACCACTGGTCTGTATGTGGACTGTTGATATCTAGTGGAAGCGATAAGAAGACCACTGGTCTGTATGTGGACTGTTGATATCTAGTGGAAGCGATAAGAAGACCACTGGTCTGTATGTGGACTGTTGATATCTAGTGGAAGCAATAAGAAGAACAGTGGTCTGTATGTGGACTGTTGATATCTAGGTGAAGCAATAAGAAGACCACTGGTCTGTATGTGGACTGTTGATATCTAGGTGAAGCAATAAGAAGACCACTGGTCTGTATGTGGACTGTTGATATCTAGTGGAAGCAATAAGAAGACCACTGGTCTGTATGTGGACTGTTGATATCTAGTGGAAGCAATAAGAAGACCAGTGGTCTGTATGTGGACTGTTGATATCTAGGTGAAGCAATAAGAAGACCACTGGTCTGTATGTGGACTGTTGATATCTAGTGGAAGCAATAAGAAGACCACTGGTCTGTATGTGGACTGTTGATATCTAGTGGAAGCAATAAGAAGACCACTGGTCTGTATGTGGACTGTTGATATCTAGGTGAAGCAATAAGAAGACCAGTGGTCTGTATGTGGACTGTTGATATCTAGTGGAAGCAATAAGAAGACCACTGGTCTGTATGTGGACTGTTGATATCTAGTTGAAGCAATAAGAAGACCACTGGTCTGTATGTGGACTGTTGATATCTAGGTGAAGCAATAAGAAGACCACTGGTCTGTATGTGGACTGTTGATATCTAGGTGAAGCAATAAGAAGACCACTGGTCTGTATGTGGACTGTTGATATCTAGTGGAAGCAATAAGAAGACCACTGGTCTGTATGTGGACTGTTGATATCTAGGTGAAGCAATAAGAAGACCACTGGTCTGTATGTGGACTGTTGATATCTAGTGGAAGCGATAAGAAGACCACTGGTCTGTATGTGGACTGTTGATATCTAGTGGAAGCAATAAGAAGACCACTGGTCTGTATGTGGACTGTTGATATCTAGTGGAAGCAATAAGAAGACCACTGGTCTGTATGTGGACTGTTGATATCTAGGTGAAGCAATAAGAAGACCACTGGTCTGTATGTGGACTGTTGATATCTAGGTGAAGCAATAAGAAGACCACTGGTCTGTATGTGGACTGTTGATATCTAGGTGAAGCAATAAGAAGACCACTGGTCTGTATGTGGACTGTTGATATCTAGGTGAAGCAATAAGAAGACCACTGGTCTGTATGTGGACTGTTGATATCTAGGTGAAGCAATAAGAAGACCACTGGTCTGTATGTGGACTGTTGATATCTAGGTGAAGCAATAAGAAGACCACTGGTCTGTATGTGGACTGTTGATATCTAGTGGAAGCAATAAGAAGACCACTGGTCTGTATGTGGACTGTTGATATCTAGTGGAAGCAATAAGAAGACCACTGGTCTGTATGTGGACTGTTGATATCTAGTGGAAGCAATAAGAAGACCACTGGTCTGTATGTGGACTGTTGATATCTAGTGGAAGCGATAAGAAGACCACTGGTCTGTATGTGGACTGTTGATATCTAGTGGAAGCAATAAGAAGACCACTGGTCTGTATGTGGACTGTTGATATCTAGTGGAAGCGATAAGAAGACCACTGGTCTGTATGTGGACTGTTGATATCTAGTGGAAGCAATAAGAAGACCACTGGTCTGTATGTGGACTGTTGATATCTAGTGGAAGCAATAAGAAGACCACTGGTCTGTATGTGGACTGTTGATATCTAGTGGAAGCAATAAGAAGACCACTGGTCTGTATGTGGACTGTTGATATCTAGTGGAAGCAATAAGAAGACCACTGGTCTGTATGTGGACTGTTGATATCTAGTGGAAGCAATAAGAAGACCACTGGTCTGTATGTGGACTGTTGATATCTAGGTGAAGCAATAAGAAGACCACTGGTCTGTATGTGGACTGTTGATATCTAGTGGAAGCAATAAGAAGACCACTGGTCTGTATGTGGACTGTTGATATCTAGTGGAAGCAATAAGAAGACCACTGGTCTGTATGTGGACTGTTGATATCTAGGTGAAGCAATAAGAAGACCACTGGTCTGTATGTGGACTGTTGATATCTAGGTGAAGCAATAAGAAGACCACTGGTCTGTATGTGGACTGTTGATATCTAGTGGAAGCGATAAGAAGACCACTGGTCTGTATGTGGACTGTTGATATCTAGGTGAAGCAATAAGAAGACCACTGGTCTGTATGTGGACTGTTGATATCTAGTGTGAAACAATAAGAAGACCACTGGTCTGTATGTGGACTGTTGATATCTAGTGGAAGCGATAAGAAGACCACTGGTCTGTATGTGGACTGTTGATATCTAGTGGAAGCAATAAGAAGACCACTGGTCTGTATGTGGACTGTTGATATCTAGTGGAAGCAATAAGAAGACCACTGGTCTGTATGTGGACTGTTGATATCTAGGTGAAGCAATAAGAAGACCACTGGTCTGTATGTGGACTGTTGATATCTAGGTGAAGCAATAAGAAGACCACTGGTCTGTATGTGGACTATTGATATCTAGTGGAAGCGATAAGAAGACCACTGGTCTGTATGTGGACTGTTGATATCTAGGTGAAGCAATAAGAAGACCACTGGTCTGTATGTGGACTGTTGATATCTAGTGGAAGCGATAAGAAGACCACTGGTCTGTATGTGGACTGTTGATATCTAGTGGAAGCGATAAGAAGACCACTGGTCTGTATGTGGACTGTTGATATCTAGTGGAAGCAATAAGAAGACCAGTGGTCTGTATGTGGACTGTTGATATCTACTGTTGTGAAGCAATAAGAAGACCACTGGTCTGTATGTGGACTGTTGATATCTAGGGAAGCAATAAGAAGACCACTGGTCTGTATGTGGACTGTTGATATCTAGTGGAAGCAATAAGAAGACCACTGGTCTGTATGTGGACTGTTGATATCTAGTGGAAGCAATAAGAAGACCACTGGTCTGTATGTGGACTGTTGATATCTAGTGGAAGCAATAAGAAGACCACTGGTCTGTATGTGGACTGTTGATATCTAGTGGAAGCAATAAGAAGACCACTGGTCTGTATGTGGACTGTTGATATCTAGTGGAAGCAATAAGAAGACCACTGGTCTGTATGTGGACTGTTGATATCTAGTGGAAGCAATAAGAAGACCACTGGTCTGTATGTGGACTGTTGATATCTAGTGGAAGCAATAAGAAGACCACTGGTCTGTATGTGGACTGTTGACCAGTGGTCTGTCTGTATGGACTGTTGATATCTAGTGGAAGCAATAAGAAGACCACTGGTCTGTATGTGGACTGTTGATATCTAGTGGAAGCAATAAGAAGACCACTGGTCTGTATGTGGACTGTTGATATCTAGGTGAAGCAATAAGAAGACCAGTGGTCTGTATGTGGACTGTTGATATCTAGTGGAAGCAATAAGAAGACCACTGGTCTGTATGTGGACTGTTGATATCTAGTGGAAGCAATAAGAAGACCACTGGTCTGTATGTGGACTGTTGATATCTAGTGGAAGCAATAAGAAGACCAGTGGTCTGTATGTGGACTGTTGATATCTAGGTGAAGCAATAAGAAGACCACTGGTCTGTATGTGGACTGTTGATATCTAGTGGAAGCAATAAGAATACACAATGTTAAGGTCACCACAGCCAATGGAAACTGATATTGCTTTGGAGCAAAGCTCTGCAGCATTATGATATGATCAATACAAGTGAATGTCACAGATCCAACACTATTGGTATGCACTATAGTTGGTTGAGCTGGGTCATATTACAGTTAGAAGCTCCCCCTTGAGAGGACAGCTACAGTAGTTGCTGACCAGTCAATATTCAGGTCACCCAGAAAATAGACCTCTGTTAATGTCATGCACATTATCAAGCGTTGCACACATATTGTCAATAGCACTTGGTGGTCTATAGCACCACCCCAAAAGAAGAGGATTTAGATGATTTTGACATGAGCTCCTCTCTTAGTTTTACAAGGAATATGGCTCTGAACATTTACAGCAACACCTCCCCCATAGGCATTCTTGTCTTTTCTGTAGATGTTATATCCCTGCATTGCTACTGCTGCATCAAAGGAATCATCTAAGTGTGTTTCAGAGATGGCCAGTATATTAATTTTATCCGATGTTAGCAAGTTATTGATTTCATGAACCTTATTTCTAGGGCTACATATTAATATGGGCTACTCTTAGGCCTTTCCTTATTTTACCGGAGATTAATAAATGTGTGTTTAAAACATTTTGTGTGTGTGAGTGATATTGGACTGTAGCTACTGACCTTTCGGCTTGGCTCTCTCATTCCTCCCAGGCTTTTGGGAGGGAGGGTGGACATTCACCCTGTCTTAGCTGATGTAAGCAATGTTCCCATGCTCTCTGGCAGCTGTCATAGCTGGGATAATTTTTTTACGCCTCTGGCACACAGCTTCAGAGAAGTCCTCGTTGAGGACCATGTTGGTTCCTCTCAAGTTCTTGGCTCAGATCAGGCTTGTGGCATTAATTCATTAAGCAGAACCCAGATGGCTCTGATTATATCATACTGCTGGATGGATACGTCTTTGGAGCCCTTTCTCTACAATGAAGTAAGTCATACTGTATAGTCAGTCAGCCGTCTAAGCAGTCCAATGTTAGATTAACTCTAGATGATCTGCACTGCAGACTCCTTATGTGCTATGTTCTAATGAGCTATAACACTGTGACATGAGGCTGAGGTTGACCGTTGACAACCATTCAATACAACCGTGACATGAGCATACTTTGTTTTACTATGTGGTTTGGTTTCATTGCATTCAGGCTTTGCCACCCAGAACATATTGTGTGATACATTAGTGAATTTGACTACAAATAGGGGCTATTATTGAGTTAGCCACAAGATGACACTGTAAGACTAGGTTTCTGAAACCAAACTGCAGTTGATTGAAAGCAGAGACATTTTTGGCCTGCTCAATACTGTACTCTTGTGGCCATTCTATGAATCAAAAGTCCAGTTCAAAGTTCTTCCATGCTCTCTCCAAACAGTCACTCAACACAAACATACAACATCAGGCAGTTTTAGCTATATATATATATATATATATATATATATATATATATATATATATATATAAGTATTATATCCTAGAATCAGAGCATCATGGCTTAGAATTAGAAACACCTCAATATTCTTGACACAGATAACATATATACGGTACTCATGGTGGTAGTGAATAAAGAAGAGGAGAGGAAGAAGAGAAAGTGTGTGTGTGTGAGAGAAAACAAATTCAACCTAAACCTGCTCTCACAGCAGTTGAACTAGAAGAACTGGACCAGTACATGTATGTATCAATGTATAATGTACAGCATACATTCATAGAAGCACATCTCTTCCTATGTGTGGAGAATGTAATTTTACCCTTGACTAAAAAGGTATGGATGGGGTATTTGTAGTTTTGTAGTGGTGGTGAGGGTGGAGGCTTGGGGGTGTGATGTCTCACCTCAACCCCTCTGAAGAGTTGTTCTGGGCTTGGGGGAAAGGAAGAGCGCTCCGCTCCGTTCCTCTACATAAAATATTAATTTCACAGAAACTCCTCAGCCTTTAATAATTCTCAAAGAAGTATGCCGAAAGCGAGCCCTTGCTACCCCAGGCACGTTCACTCTGTCTGGACAATGGATCCAAGGGAGCACAGTGAGAAAGGATAGTGGGAACAAGGGAGCACAGTGAGAAAGGATAGTGGGAACAAGGGAGCACAGTGAGAAAGGATAGTGGGAACAAGGGAGCACAGTGAGAAAGGATAGTGGGAACAAGGGAGCACAGTGAGAAAGGATAGTGGGAACAAGGACAATAAAGAGTGAGGGAAGAGGAAGAGAGACAGAGGGAGATAAATAGAAAGAGAAAAGTAGGGGTGGGTTTAGATGTATTCCTCACATTTTATGTAACAGATGGCTTGCTTTGAACAGTATATGGGGGGGGGGGCGAACAGGCTGTGTTTAGCAAATAGTGATAATGGTTGAAATAAAGGATTGTAAGCAAATGGTGAAGGAAGGAGTACAAAAAGAGCTACATCTATGGGCATAGGACATGTTGGGCTCATATAGGGAAGGAGAGGAATTGTGTGTGTGGACAAGATAGAAAACTTGTCCATAGCTCTAGAACACTTATCTGCATTGTTGTATAGCCTGGGGTTGACCACGGTACCATAAATAGGCAAGAAGACAACACAAAGGGTTTCTTGGCAAAACAAGGGATTTTAGTGACACTTAAAAGACTTAAAAGAGAGAGCATGTAACTCAAAATATCAAATGAGTCAAAACTCCTTTGACAGAACTGTTGAAGGGCCTTCACGAGGCCATGTTGCTTTATTTTTTATGAGAGGTTTAGTGTTCCAACTGGCAGCCATTTAAATTTTAAATAACCTCAAACCTCCTCCAGTGTCCCTATATTCCCCCAGCCCGGGGACTAACTACACACCAGCTGCTAGCCCATCATAGTACCAGATCTCATCTGGCCTGTGTCTCACCCACATAATATTATCATGACCACATCAAACGATCCAGGCTAATCCGAGGCCAATCGCGTACCGTCTCTCTGAGACGCTGACTAAACGGTCTCTTCTGGTGTTTGTATATGGCGTGGCCCTCACCTGGCCTGCCATGCAGTCTACTGATAAGGCCTGGCTGTGGAGAATCAATCAGAGAGAGACAGGCTAGACTAGAACCTTTCTGTATTGTAGCGACCGGTCAGCGGGAGAAATGAGGCATGAAGGAAATCTAAGGTGATTATCTTTATTACTAGCCAGGAGAGTAACCGTAGAAATGATGAGAGGGAGGCGAGAGGGCTGGAGAGCACACTGAGTGGTAGACATCTGCTGGACACAATACTATAAATAGACCCTGTGCCAACAACTAATGACACCTGGATTATATCTCTCCCTGCCTCTCTCGTCCTCCTTGCTGCCTTTTTTCTCTCTTCCGGCACTTCCTCTGACTTTACAAATCCTTTTCTCTTCATCTCCCCGACAATCTTTTTCCTTTCACTCCACTCACTCCATCTTTCTTTGCCTCCCCTTTTCCTCTCCTCTCAATTTGTCCTTTTCTATCCAAGTCTGTCACTCCACTTTTCTCATTCGCTCCTCCTCCATCCCTGTGACAGGTGAGAGAGGAGCTTCATGAGGAAGAGCCTTCTTATCTTCTGTAACGAATCCTTCCCAAAGGTCCCAGGGACCTATCCTCCATTCTGACTGATAGTGAGAGTTGATAGCCATGGACATTGCAGCGGGAGGAATATTATGCAAAGTGAAACAGGCCAGATCCACTTCCAAAAAGCCCTCAACAATCTGAATGCTTTTAACTGAGAGCCATGGGATACACACAGGAAACTTTGTCTTAGCTGTTCGGTTTGCTGTCATGCACCAAACTTTCAGCAGTAATTCTGAGGGTCAGTGGAATATACAATTATCAACAACACATGGTGATCCAGGCACTGTGCCCTCGGGTTTTGAAAGGATAGGTGGCAGGCAGGTGACCGGTACACCATGGCATAATGCTCCAAGGCAACCCTGAATTAGGATGTCAAGGCAATGCAACCCCAACAAAGGAACAACAACAACCCAAAGTTGTATGACAATAGCTAAAAAGGGCACAGAGAGTAGAAGGGGCTGGTTTTGTTTCATATTGAAGTTAATAACCCATACATCAAAAATCGGGTTGAAATAACCTAACCTACCTCTTCTACCAACTTACATTAATTATTTCAGAATTTGCCTAGCAGGGAATCCCACCCAGAACGAATGGAATGTCAGCTTTATGCATCATCCTTGTAAAGGCATTACAGGGCATTAAGTCCCATATGGGTTTGAATTGGTCTCAGCAGTACAGGATTACAGCACTGCAGGGATTATCCCTCCCTTGAAGTAAATACTGGAGGCAGGAATAGGGGTGGGATAGGGAACTGGGGATGGGGAATAAGACTGGGGCAAGGGTGGCCGCCGTGGGGATGGGGGACAGAGGTTGGAGTTTTGACTGGGGTATGGGGGATACAGTATGTCTAGGTCCCTCCCCTGAAGAAAATACAGGAACAGCCCATGCTCTGGGGAATGGGGATACATTTAGGGCTGGGTGGCTTGGATCAGGTGGATATTGTGATGTAGTATGGGGGATAAAGTGTGTCTGAGCATCAGCCAAGAGCTTCCGACACTGACACCTCACCTTCAGCCAAAGCTCTCAGTCGCACAGAGCCAGATCAGAGCCTATGACCTGGGACCATATCTCTAACTGTTAGCGACCAAACCACAGGATTGCCTCTGGAGAGGATTTCATCTAATGTGATTGAGACAGATTCGGATGCATTGTTTCTAATCTTTTGTAATCAGAAAATGAAATGTGCAGAATGAGTGAAATGCCTATGCAAAGTGTAAGAAATCCTGCTTTTAAATATGAATATCCAGCCATCACCAGCTGATTAGCCTGTCTGTCCAATCTGGCTCAATATTGATGAAGGATCATAAGGATCTTGTGGACATGTACCGGGTTATTATGAACATCGGCCTTGCCTGCTCATCATACATTAGACACACTGACCTCCAACCATGTGGGTTGGAGGGGCTTATTCATGGAGGTTTAGAGGTAAAATCTGTGTTATTTATTTCAAGAGCTGGTTCATGTCCTGCTCGAAGGTTGCATTTAAGAGATGTGCCGGTTTAAGTCCTGGTTCCCCAGTTAGATTCATTACAAGATTCTGAAATATTTGATGCTACAGCCCCCTACGCCCTTTCAGGCACTAGTATTGGTGAGGGGTTAAACTGGAGCAGCGTAGTCAACCTCAGCCTTAGACTAGTCCTCAACGGGTGTCCCCGCTGGGGCATCTATTACCATTCTAATGTGATTCTTCCCGCCTCGATGGTGTGGAGGATTGTGCAGCCTGAGCTAATGTTGCTGCCTGAAGAAGACAAATGGTTGCACTTCCACATAGTAGAGGCATGGGTTATCTCGTTAGAGTCTAACCACAATGTGAGTGTTCATTGATGGGTTATCTTGTTAGCGGCTAAGCGGCTAGCCAGAGTGTGATTGTCCATTGTGGCCAGGGTTTAGATTACATCCAAGGATTAACCTGAGCTAAAAGGGATGAATGAGATAGCAGCCCTTTGGTCCCTGTGACTGATGGCTAATGGCTCATTCAGGGTCAGATAGCTTGGGTCAAGGGCTCATAGTGGAGTGGTTACTCTGGAAATCTACCACAGTAGCTACTTCAACTGCCCAGCCAAGAATTTCACCAACGTTTGGTATCATTATCATGGTTATATCTGTTGTTTAAATCCCTGGGCTGGCCACCTAAGCGTTTTTTGCGTGTCTCCTAAATCCAAACAGATATGTATATATAAAAACTCAGCAAAAAAACTTCCCTTTTTCAGGACCCTGTCTTTCAAATATAATTCGTAAAACTCCAAATAACAGATATTCATTGTTTAAACACTGTTTCCCATGCTTGTTCAATGAACCATAAACAATGAATGAAAATGCACCTGTGGAGCGGTCATTAAGACACTAACAGCTTACAGATGGTAGCAATTGAGGTCAGAGTTATGGAAATTTAGGACACTAAAGAGGCCTTTCTACTGACTCTGAAAAATACCAAAAGAAAGATGACCAGGGTCCCTGCTCATCTGCGTGAACGTGCCTTAAGCATGCTGCAAGGAGGCATGATAACTGCAGATGTTGCCAGGACAATAAATTGCAATGTCTGTACTGTGAGACGCCTAAGACAGCGCTACAGGGAGACAGGATCGGGACTTCTGAACATCACACCTGTGGGACATGTACAGGATGGCAACAACAACTGCCCGAGTTACACCAGGAACGCACAATCCCTCCATCAGTGCTCAGACTGTCCGCAATAGGCTGAGAGAGGCTGGACTGAGGGCTTGTAGGCCTGTTGTAAGGCACAAACATCGCTGGACCAGACAGGACTGGCGAAAAGTGCTCTTCACTGACGAGTCGTGGTTTTGTCTCACCAGGGGTGATGATCGGATTCGCGTTTATAATTGAAGGAATCTGGAGAAGGTCTGTATGGAGTAGTGGGCAAAAATCCCTGCTGCAGTGTGTGCAAACCTGGTCAAGAACTACAGGAAACATATGATCTCTGTAATTGCAAACAGAGGTTTCTGTACCAAATATTAAGTTCTGCTTTTCAGATGTATCAAATACTTATGTCATGCTATAAAATGCTAATTAATTATTTTAAAATCATGCAATGTGATTTTCTGGATTTTTGTTTTAGATTCCGTCTCTCACAATTGAAGTGTACCTATGATAAAAATTACAGACCTCTACATGCTTTGTCAGTAGGAAAACCTGCAAAATCGTCAGCGTATCAAATACTTGCTCTCCCCACTGTATAATAGACAGCGAGTAGCAGCAGTGTAAAAACAAAGAGGGGGGGGGGGTCCTGGACCTAGACTTGGTATTCCGGTACCGCTTGCTGTGCGGTAGCAGAGAGAACAGTCTATGACTTGGGTGACTGGAGTCTTTGACATTTTTTTGGGCCTTCCTCTGACACCGCCTAGTATATAGGTCCTGAATGGCAGGAAGCTTGTCCCAGTGATGTACTGGGCCAACACATATAGAATCATAAGAATCACAATACATATCGTATCGCCACCTATACATCATGATAATATCGTATTGTGAGGTCCCTGGCAATTCCCAGACCTAATATCTCCCACTTCTGACTGCCTGTATCTTTCGTACTGTAGCTAATACATACAATATGCTTGCCCAGGATTCTCCTAGTCTGATTCTCAGAGGCAGTTTGTTTCATCTCGTGTCAATCAGACAAGGCAGTTTATTTCAGCTCTATGTGTTTTTTAACCAGCAAAGTTTATTTATATATAACAACAGTACAAAGTGAATCCTTGGCTTGCAAAATAGGTGTGTTTCATATTTACAATAGGTACACAATAATATATTATCATAACAAAACCAAAGCAAATCAAAAAAACACAAGAACAATTTCTTTAAATACTTTTAACCTTCTTACAATTTTCACAACACTTTTATAAAACAACAAGGACAGCCATTATTATGATCATTGTCATCATTTGTATTGATTATATTACAGAACTCCAGTGTCTACAAAGGGTTGTCTAGATTGTGTTGTGTTTAGAATGGAAGAAGGATATTCATTTCATTTTCCGTGATATTTTTGACATGAAGAGAATATTACTAATCTGATGTTCAATTCCTCCGACTGACACGAGAAAATAAAAAAGGTGAGTAATTATTATTTTTCTGAGAGTAATGAAACATACCAGTAAACCCATCACTACATCACCTACAGCGCCAAGAGCAGAAAGGTACACAATCGTCTTCAATTAGGTCTCACGTCTTCTGTAGTGGGAATGAAGTCGCCGTTTAATAATATTCTATCGCCAAAGTGTATCAACTGCAACAGACCATTAACTGGCTGTCAAAATTCAATTCTGCACTGCAGAATGTCAAACAAACGTAATTATAAAAAAGTCACCTTTTAATTTATTATTGAATGTCATCATCTCCCAAGAAATACAAAAGTGTAAAGTATGAAAAAACAAAACAATTACAATCTCTTTCACAAAACGTCAGACGCAGACAGATGTGAGTTAAGACTTGATAAGGAATAATACGATGTGTGAAATGTATTTTCTATTGGTGTTATGGCACGCTGACCAAAAGACAAGGTTAGATTTATCATTTTAAGAACAGTGAAGCATAAACAGTGAATGGTAGTTCATGAAAATAAAGACAAATCAAAAACAGAACATTAAATAAAGATCCCTTAAGAGAAAAGCAAACTTTGTTCAAGTCAAATCCCACTTTTTCTTTTTAAAGGCCCAGTGCAGTCAAAAACATGAGGTGGAATAATACTGTTAAATCGTGAAAAATATGATAATACCCTTTAAGTGTAAGAGCTGTTTGAAAAGACCGCCTGTAATTTCAGCCTGTTTTGGTGGGATGGAGTTTTGCTTGAGAAATTGCTCTTGCTGAGAAGCTATTTTGTTTTGTTTTTGACCATTTTGATTGAAAACAAATCACAGTAAGGTACTTAATTGTTACCCAGAAATGATTTGATATTGAGATAAAAATGTCTGCCTTGGGCCTTTAACTTTTAGTACTCTGGAGAATATAGCATAACAATATACAAGGTACATTTGAGCATGAGTGTCTGTGTCTATATTTAAAGTGCACCTATAGACACAGTATTTGTGTTGAGCAGGAGTAGTTACTGCTTACCAGAGGGCCAACAGAGCCCCCCCCCCTCTCTCCCTAGATCCATCCACCCCCCTTGGCTGGAGATATTAATACCATGCCAATCATGTGGTCTCACTGCATTTCTATTTACCAGTTTTGATGTGTTTTCCCCTGATCACACAACTACACTCCGATCAAAGCGCTTCAAAGCAGGAAACCAGAGCTTAAGGGGTTTCTCAGGGCCTCCCGAGTGGCGCAGCGGTCTAAGGCACTGCAACGGTAGTGCTTGAGGCATCACTACAGATCCGGGTTCGATCCCGGGCTGTGTCGCAGCCGGCCACGTCCGGGACACCCATGAGGGTGCACACAAATGGCCCAGCGTCGTCCGGGTTAGGGGAGGGTTTGGCTGGCCAGGATATCCTTGTCCCATCGCGCACTAGCAACTCCTGTGGCGGCCCGGGTGCAGTGCATACTGACACGGTCGCCGGTTGTACGGTGTTTCCTTCGACACATTGGTGTGATTGGCTTCCAGGTTATCCGAGCAGTGTGTCAAGAAGCAGTGCGGCTTGGCCGGATTGTGTTTCGGAGGATGCATGGCTCTCGACCGGTGACTCTCCCGAGTCCGTACGGGAGATGCAGCGATGGGACAAGACTGTAACTACCAATTGGGGAGAAAAACTAGAACAAAAATGAAGGTGTTTCTCTCTCTAATTTCTGACTGAGCTCTACTCTTCAAACAGCTCTGGCGAGATGACTGAATCACCGCCCACCTTCCTGTACACCGTGGCAGCCCAGGTACCTTATCCAAAGGACAGTGTCAAATTCAACAAAATGGAGCCACCAGAGGCTGTAGATTAATGTTGAAGTGGTGAAGAAGAATCAGGAGAACTTTCATGGTTTTATGGTTGGTTCATTTGGAGTTCTAAGGCAGCAGAGAAAATAATAAGCACCTTTCATCCATCAACATTGGTGTGATATTTTCTCCATCCATAAATAATGTAATTATACTGTACACCTTTAATACTACCAAGTTTCAAGTACTTGATGTAAACAATGAGCAAACATCAAAGTCTGGAGAAACAGAATGGTGGTGGTCACTAATCCAGCAGAGTGAATCTACAGTATGTGGTCGTCCAGCTATGACAGGTACATGTAAGGTTCCCTTTTATTCCTCACTGGAAGTCAGTCTATATATCCTTTCATGAATGGGTTAAGTTTGGTACAGGACAATCCAATCTTACCAAAGATCTACCTGGTAATGTAACATGCATTATGTCTGACGTTTATATCCTCTTTTGTCCATGCTTGCGGTTGAGATATTTCTTCTTAACTACTACTAGTAACTATTATACGGAGTTGTGTCTCTCCTGAGCCTACTACAGTACCTTCCTTCGTACCTGCTGCCTGTTCACAAGCTTCCAGTTACATGAGCCCCTCTCTACAGACTCGACTTCAGTTTGAGGGCGCGGCTGGCTTCCTCTGTAAATCATTCATCCATTTGGACACATCACTGAATCATTTTTAAATGACAGGATCTTTTGGCACTTACTCAAACTAGACCCACACGGGCTTCTTCTTACTATCTTTTAGAAAGACATTGTTGTTGGTGTACTGGTTGGGTAGAAAACTAACGTCTGCTAACATTTAGCTGCTGCATCTCCAGCTATCCTGATCCATTGGCACTTAAAAAACAAAGATAGACCTTGAAAACACTTCTTCTGACATGTGATACGATGCATGCAAGTTTTACACACACACTTGATCTGATCCCCAAAAGCGATACAAACAATGGTTATATTACGGAGTATTTTCACTATCGCTGCCACCTGCCGGACGGCCTCAGTCCCCATCTTGGCAGGCCTCTAGAATCTAGTCTCCAGTATATTATGGTATTTGTACGTTAAGGGCAGCGTAGCCACGGCAAAGACGCCTACAATACAGACGGCATAGTACACACCCTCCTATGATCGAGATAGAGATTTGGTAACAGGTGAAACATTGTGAGTGGGGCAAAAGACAAGGACGGATGAGTTTTCAGTACATGTTCAGTTAGCCATCTATTTAGACATTATAGAGTTCTGTTCAACTAACTCCATTTTGTTTAGAAAACAAACCCAAAGGAAAAAGAAAAACCTACATCTGCTTTTGTACATTCACATACATTGACATGTATGAAACAGAACCTACAGTACATACAGATGACGTTACTGCTGAGGAGGGTCTTATACAAACCAGTTTGGTGCTGGTTGTTGTTTTGTCCTTATACCCAACATACTCTGTGGACCTGTGTATTTTCTCTTATCACACAGGGTAAAGGGTTTTGGGGTTGATAAGCATGCTGGTTGAACTTTGACCCCTCCAGGGGTCGTCTGTTCTGAGTTCCGTTCGCTCTCGTGCGATGAGGACGCATTTGGTTGGTTTCTGTACAGGGCTGATGGGTTACAGTCAGAGCTGGGTTCTGTCCACTTGGTCTCGGGTATCATGTTGATAAGGAATGGTAATACTGTCTGAGAAGAACAGAGAGCAGGACAAGACATGACATAGCACCATGTCTTTCTGATGGCTACACCACCCTATAACATGTGTTATAACACAACCTTTGACTTTGTACAGTACAACAATGTCCATGTATGTATCAAGAGGAAGATGGCTCAACTGCAACCAATAAAATCAAAATGTTCACATACAAAAATAAACATTTGGAAGCAAAACTCGGGAACAATATCTCTGGAATCAAACATGAGAAGTCTTTATCCTCCATCTCTCTTCTCCTTCTTCTTTCAGTGTCTCTGTTGTGAGTTGAGCAGACAGAGAGTGTATCTGACTATAAGATCTCCCCTCTGTTTGTTCTGTCTCTCAACAAACCTCTCCTTCAGGGCTATACACACACAACACAAAAATAATATCCTTTGGAAAGAAATATGCCATGTAGCCTTCATGGAGCTGTGTGGTGTGGTCGTCCCACCTTTCATCATCATCATGACCATCCATGTTTCCCGAGACCACGGCGTCTTTTAGCCAGGTGGTGGCAATATGGCACGAGAGGAAAATAAGATAAAAACAAAACTCTTTGTTTGAGGATGTAAAAATGTCCCAGGTCCGTGGTGGTTCGGTGTCCATCACACGGTGAGTATCGGGACTGTTTGTTGGGTGGCTGATGGACATCCCGGGCCGGTTCAGTCGTCTAATCCCGTGGTCTGTCTCAGCTCTCCAGGGACATGGCTGAGATGAGCTGCTCCACCTTGTAGGCCAGACGTTGTTTCTTAGCCTGCTCGTCCTGCTCCAGGGCCATTGTGATCTGGGAGGGGTTAGAGACAGGACAACAACATGATTTAGTGTCACTCTAACACGGAAGCCACATGCAGGAACTCCTTCAATTGCAAAGACCCTTCATATGCAAATAGCCTGCAAGAAAATGTCAAATAGAACATATAGACAATTGCTGGTGGGTATGCTGATGTAATGCTCAATTACATCTGTATAACATAGCCAATGTTGACTGAATGGTAAGGAATGACATTAATAAAGTATTCACTCAGCAAAACAAATGTCCTCTCACTGTCAACTGTGTTTATTTTCAGAAAACTTAACATGTGTAAATATTTATATTATTTGTATGAATATAACAAGATTAAACAACTGAGACAAATTCTGAACAAGTTCCACAGACATGTGACTAACATAAATTGAATAATGTGTCCCTGAACAAAGGGGGGGGGTCAAAATCAAAAGTAACAGTCAGTATCTGGTGTGGCCACCAGCTGCATGAAAAACTAAAGTGCATCTCCCCCTCATGGACTGCACCAGATTTGCCAGTTCTTATTGTGAGATGTTGCCCCACTCTTCCACCAAGGCACCTACAAGTTCCCAGACATTTATGGGGGGAATGGCCCTAGCCCTCACCCTCCACTCTCCAATCGTTGGCCACGACAGAACACTGACATTCCTGTCTTGCAGGAAATCACGCACAGATCGAGCAGTATGGCTGGTGGCAGTGTCATGCTGGAGGGTCATGTCAGGATGAGCCTGCAGGAAGGGTACCACATGAGGGAGGAGGTTGTCTTCCCTGTAATGCACAGTGTTGAGATAGACTGCAATGACAACAAGCTCAATCCGATGATGCTGTGACACACCGCCCCAGACCACGACGGACCCTCCACCTCCAAATCGATCCTACTCCAGAGTACAGGCCTCGGTGTAACCAACCATGAAATCATAAAAGTTCCTTCAACGATAAATGCGAATCCAACCATCACACCTGGTGAGACAAAACCGTGACTCGTCAGTGAGGAGCACTTTTTTGCCAGTGCTGTCTGGTCCAGTGACGGTGGCTTGTGCCCATAGGCGACGTTGTTGCCGGTGATGTCTGGTGAGGACCTGCCTTACAACAGGCCTACAAGCCCTCAGTCCAGCCTCTCTCAGCCTATTGCGGACAGTCTGTGCACTGATGGAGGGATTGTGTGTTCCTAGTGTAACTCGGGCAGTTGTTGCCATCCTGTTCACACACACAGGTGTGATGTTCGGATGTGCTGATCCTGTGCAGATGTTGTTACACGTGGTCTACCACTGTGAGGACGATCAGCTGTTCGTCTTGTCTCCCTGTAGTGCTGTCTTAGGCGTCTCACAGTACGGACATTGCAATTTATTGCCCTGGCCACATCTGCAGTCCTCATGCCTCCTTGCAGCATGCTTAAGGCATGTTCACGCAGATGAGCAGGGACCCTGGGCATCTTTCTTTTGGTGTTTTTCAGAATCAGTAGAAAGGCCTCTTTACTAAGTTTTCATAACTCTGACCTTAATTGCCTAGAGTATGTGATTTTTACGAATTATCTTTGAAATGGACGTTTCTTTTTTTGCTGAGTTTATGACTCTGGTCTGTGCCAGTCAGCACGCAAAAGGTCCAGACTTCACTGTCTGTTGGATGGGTGAGATCATGTGTGCTTTTTACTTAATGAATATAACATTGTCTCTGTTGGAGATGGTAACACAAAACCAATGAATCCAACTTGTGTAATGCCCTTTCTCGGTTTCATCTTATGCTTTTCTCTCTCCATAAATGAGGCATTTCTCAAGTCTTGTTCAAAGGGGAATCCGACAGGGTCTCCTCTCTGCTGTCTGCAGTGTCACACAGTCATGACATGCTGTATGTACATCAGCGTGACATCGCGGTGGCTGACGGGGCTTTTTCATGTGCTTGTATCAAACAGGAAAAATACTACCCAATAAGATCACAGGTATGGGACACATGCCACACAGTGACATCGATCCAAGGTATGGATCGATGCTAATACAGCAAATCTCTCCTTTTTCTATATGACAGATATTTATTCTATGTGAACAGTGGTTCATTGAAGAAGAATAAGGGCTGATAAAGCTTGATATGCCTCCCAGGAATAAACCGTGTTGCCATAACTAAGCATTGTAGGCATTGTGCTAAACACACTGTGGAGACATTAATGAAGACTAGTTTCTCTTAGGGTCTGTTGGCAGTCTGTACATAGCTCCAGCAATCTGTTCCATAGTAGACTCCCTGCCTGTTTTCTCGCTCTCAGCTGCCTAAGTGCTCTTCGAGGCTGGCAGAACAGAGCCCAGCGGAGCCTCTCCTCCTCATACCACTCTGTTATTAATCTGCTGTGCTGTATGCAGGTGCAGCTCCCGCCCTCTGTCTACCATCTCCCTAATCCATTTAGTATTGCTCTAGCCTGTTCATAGAGGGGCCGTACAAGGAGTCAGGCAAGGAACAAACAACCCCGACAGCTACAGATAAGGGCATAAGCACTCAGGAGACAGGGAGAGGAGACACAGAGAGAGGGCGTGCGTGTGTGTGTGTGTGTGTGTGTGTGAGGTGGTCTATGAGAGGTTTAATAAAGAGAGAGAGTTAAAGAGGTGGTCAATGAGAGATTAAAAGAGAGAGTTAAAGAGGTGGTCTATGACAGGATACAAGAGAGAGAGAGAGTTAAAGAGGTGGTCTATGAGAGGTTAAAAGGGAGAGAGTTAAAGAGGTGATCTATGAGAGGTTAAAAGGGAGAGAGTTAAAGAGGTGGTCTATGAGAGGTTAAAAGAGAGAGAGTTAAAGAGGTGGTCTATGAGAGATTAAAATAGAGAGTGTTAAAGAGGTGGTCTATGAGAGGTTAAAAGAGAGAGAGTTAAAGAGGTGGTCTATGAGAGGTTTACAGAGAGAGAGTTAAAGAGGTGGTCTATGAGAGGTTTAAAGAGAGAGAGTTAAAGAGGTGGTCTATGAGAGTTTTAAAGAGCGAGTTAAAGTGAGCCCTAGTTCTAGCTACAGCAGCTTCAAGCTCTTAGGGCAGGGAGGAAAGAGGAGAGTGGAAGAGAGAAAGATAAAAATAAAAGAAAGTGAGAGAGAAGAGAGAGTGGGCTCCTAATTCTTGTGAATGTGGTCTAATATAAAGGTCAGACTAATGGCTCCCAGAGGAGCTGCTGACATTAAAGCCGGAACATCTCCATTACAGAAACCTTTCTCTTTCTCTCTCCTCTCTCCCCTCTCTCTCCTTCTCTCTTTCTGTCTTCTCTCCTTCTCTCTCTCCTCTCTCTCACCTCTCTCCTTCTCTCTCTCTCCCCTCTCTCTTTCTGTCTTCTCTCCTTCTCTTTCTCCACATTGTTTCACCTCTCTCTCCTTCTCTCTCTCTCCCCTCTCTCTTTCTGTCTTCTCTCCTTCTCTTTCTCCACATTGTTTCACCTCTCTCTCCTTCTCTCTCTCTCCCAAACTCTCTTTCTGTCTTCTCTCCTTCTCTCTCTCCTCTCTCAACCTCTCTCCGACTCTCTCTCCCCTCTCTCTCAATCACTCCTTCTCTCGGAGACACCTGAAACCCTCTCCTCTCTCTCTCTCTCCCCTCTCTCTTTCTGTCTTCTCTCCTTCTCTCTCCCCTCTCTAACCTCTCTTTCTCTCTCCCCTATTCTCACCTCTCTCCTTGTTCCACTCCTCTCTCTAAGGTGAATCTCAATTTCTCTCTCTCTCTCTCTCTTTCTGTCTTCTCTCCTTCTCTTTCTTAAATTGTTTCAATCCTTCTCTCTCTCTCCCTCTCTCTTTCTGTCTTCTCTCCAGAGGAGCTCTCTCTCACCTCTCTCCTTCTCTCTCTCTCCCCTCTCTCTTTCTGTCTTCTCTCCTTCTCTCTCTCCTCTCTCTCACCTCTCTCCTTCTCTCTCTCTCCCCTCCCTCTTTCTGTCGTCTCTCCTTCTCTCTCTCCTCTCTCTCACCTCTCTCCTTCTATCTCTCTCCCCTCCCTCTTTCTGTCTTCTCTCCTTCTCTTTCTCCACATTGTTTCACCTCTCTCCGTCTCTTCTTTGTCGCACTATTCCATCCTTCTCTCACTTTCTCTCTCTCTCTCCTCCTCCCCTAATCATTCTTTCTCTCCTCCTAAATCTTTCTCTCTCTTTCTCTCTCTCCTCCCTTTCTTTCTCACGTTACCCTCCCTCATTCTCTGTCTGTCTCTCTAACTCTCCCCTCTCTTTCCCTCAACCCCCTCTTCACTCTCCCTGTGATCTGAGACAAATGGTCTGCCACATCTTGATTCTGCTCCAGAGAGCCACAGAGAGAGGGAGAGAACATGGCTGTGTTCCTTCACACCACTCAGGGGACCGGGCGGCATGCTGAGCTGCTTGTACAGTTGCTGTTCCTGTCGCTCCTCCACATATCATACACCCACAGCTAGGTCTGCTACAGCTCTCACTGGCCCGGGACATATGGCACTTAGGATGGGTTATGTGATGTGGTAGAATGGGGAGAATGGTTATTTTTAAGAATAGCATCACATCAGAGAAACTTGGCCTTTCTGAAAGTTCTAGAAACACTCTAAATGAGTTAAGAATGACCTTTAACTAGCCTTGAGTGTGTGTGTGTGTGTGTGTGTGTGTGTGTGTGTGTGTGTGTGTGTGTGTGTGTGTGTGTGTGTGTGTGTGTGTGTGTGTGTGTGTGTGTGTGTGTGTGTGTGTGTGTGTGTGTGTGTGTGTGTGTGTGTGTGTGTGTGTGTGTGTGTGTGTGTGTGTGTCAGGACTCACCTCCTCACTGTATTTGGAGACATAGGAGTAGATCTCGTTGAGAGCACTGAGCATGTTAAACTCTGTGGAGTGGAGCCTGGCCTGCTCTGCCAGGTAAGCATTCATGTCCTGGTCACTGATGGCTGGCAGACGGTTAATGTCGGCATAGTACCTGGAGGCACACACAGGGAGCGACACTCACTATCAACAAGCACATATTCTATACCACAATGCATTCCTGGAAAGCTGAGCCTCATTTTCTACATATTCGTCACATTTTACTAGTACATATATAATACTTAATATAATGCAAGTGTATCCAGGACCAAAACCGTTTGTATGAGCGGTAATAAAACAAGGATATAGAATTGTATGTGGGCAATTCTACGGTAAAAGAATTGCGCTCAGACTTAAAATATATGCCAAACAAAAACCTTTAATTTCAAAGTTCAACAAATGCAAAACTCTATGCACAAGGACACATTTTAACAATTTACACTTTTACAAAAATACATTTACTGTAAGAACTGTCCTATACTGTACTATACTGTGCTGTACTATACTGTACTATACTGTGCTGTACTATACTGTGCTGTACTATACATTTACATTTACATTTAAGTCATTTAGCAGACGCTCTTATCCAGAGCGACTTACAAATTGGTGCATTCACCTTATGACATCCAGTGGAACAACCACTTTACAATAGTGCATCTAAATATTTTAAGGGGGGGGGGGGGTGAGAAGGATTACTTTATCCTATCCTAGGTATTCCTTAAAGAGGTGGGGTTTCAGGTGTCTCCGGAAGGTGGTGATTGACTCCGCTGTCCTGGCGTCGTGAGGGAATTTGTTCCACCATTGGGGAGCCAGAGCAGCGAACAGTTTTGACTGGGCTGAGCGGGAACTGTACTTTCTCAGTGGTAGGGAGGCGAGCAGGCCAGAGGTGGATGAACGCAGTGCCCTTATTTGGGTGTAGGGCCTGATCAGAGCCTGGAGGTACTGAGGTGCCGTTTCCCTCACAGCTCCGTAGGCAAGCACCATGATCTTGTAGCGGATGCGAGTTTCAACTGGAAGCCAGTGGAGAGAGCGGAGGAGCGGGGTGACGTGAGAGAACTTGGGAAGGTTGAACACTAGACGGGCTGCGGCGTTCTGGATGAGTTGTAGGGGTTTAATGGCACAGGCAGGGAGCCCAGCCAACAGCGAGTTGCAGTAATCCAGACGGGAGATGACAAGTGCCTGGATTAGGACCTGCGCCGCTTCCTGTGTGAGGCAGGGTCGTACTCTGCGGATGTTGTAGAGCATGAACCTACAGGAACGGGCCACCACCTTGATGTTAGTTGAGAACGACAGGGTGTTGTCCAGGATCACGCCAAGGTTCTTAGCGCTCTGGGAGGAGGACACAATGGAGTTGTCAACCGTGATGGCGAGATCATGGAACGGGCAGTCCTTCCCGGGAGGAAGAGCAGCTCCGTCTTGCCGAAGTTCAGCTTGAGGTGGTGATCCGTCATCCACACTGATATGTCTGCCAGACATGCAGAGATGCAATTCGCCACCTGGTCATCAGAAGTGGGAAAGGAGAAGATTAATTGTGTGTCGTCTGCATAGCAATGATAGGAGAGACCATGTGAGGTTATGACAGAGCCAAGTGACTTGGTGTATAGCGAGAATAGGAGAGGGCCTAGAACAGAGCCCTGGGGGACACCAGTGGTGAGAGCGCGTGGTGAGGAGACAGATTCTCGCCACGCCACCTGGTAGGAGCGACCTGTCAGGTAGGACGCAATCCAAGCGTGGGCCGCGCCGGAGATGCCCAACTCGGAGAGGGTGGAGAGGAGGATCTGATGGTTCACAGTATCGAAGGCAGCCGATAGGTCTAGAAGGATGAGAGCAGAGGAGAGAGAGTTAGCTTTAGCGGTGCGGAGCGCCTCCGTGATACAGAGAAGAGCAGTCTCAGTTGAATGACTAGTCTTGAAACCTGACTGATTTGGATCAAGAAGGTCATTCTGAGAGAGATAGCGGGAGAGCTGACCAAGGACGGCACGTTCAAGAGTTTTGGAGAGAAAAGAAAGAAGGGATACTGGTCTGTAGTTATTGACATCGGAGGGATCGAGTGTAGGTTTTTTCAGAAGGGGTGCAACTCTCGCTCTCTTGAAGACGGAATACTGAAGTACTATACTGTACTATACTGTGCTGTGCTATACTGTGCTGTCATATACTGTACTATACTGTGCTGTGCTATACTGTACTATACTGTGCTGTCCTATACTGTACTATACTGTGCTGTACTATACTGTGCTGTACTATACTGTGCTAGACTGTGCTGTCCTATACTGTGCTATACTGTGCTGTCCTATACTGTGCTGTCCTATACTGTACTATACCGTGCTGTACTATACCGTGCTGTCCTATACTGTGCTGTACTATATTGTGCTGTCCTATACTGTGCTGTCCTACACTGTACTATTCTGTGTTATACTATACTGTGCTGTACTATACTGTGCTGTACTATACTGTACTGTACTCCACTGTGCTGTCCTATACTGTACTGTGTTGTACTATACTGTACTGTACTATACTATACTGTACTATACTGTGTTGTAATATACTGTGCTGTACTATACCATACTGTACTATACTGTGCTGTACTATACTGTACTATACTGTACTGTACTCCACTGTACTGTACTCCACTGTACTGTCCTATACTGTACTACACTCCGCTGTGCTGTACTATACTGTACTGTACTATGCTGTACTATACTCCACTGTGCTGTAATATACTGTACTGTACTGTACTCTGATGTACTGTACTCCATTGTACAGTCCTATACTGTACTATACTCCACGGTGCTGTACTATACTGTACTGTACTGTACTAAACTGTGTTGTACTATACTGTACTGTACTCCACTGTACTGTACTATACTGTACTGTCCTCCACTGTGTTATACTCCACTGTGCTGTACTATACTGTACTGTACTCCACTGTACTGTACTATACTGTACTATACTGTACTATACTCAACTGTGCTGTACTATACTGTACTCCACTGCACTGTACTATACTGTACTATACTGTACAATACTATACTATACTCCACTGTGCTGTACTATACTCTACTGTACTCCACTGTGCTGTGCTGTGCTGTACTATACTGTACTGTCCTCCACTGTGCTATACTGTACTGTACTCCACTGTGCTGTACTATACTGTACTATACTATACTATACTCCACTGTGCTGTACTATACTATACTGTACTCCACTGTGCTGTGGTGTACTCCGCTGTGCTGTACTATACTATACTCCACTGTGCTGTACTATACTGTACTGTACTATACTGTACTGTACTCCACTGTGCTGTGCTGTACTCCGCTGTGCTGTACTCCGCTGTGCTGTACTCCGCTGTGCTATACTATACTGTACTATACTCCACTGTGCTGTACTATACTGTGCTGTACTATACTGTGCTGTACTGTGCTGTACTCCACTGTGCTGTACTCCACTGTGCTGTACTCTGCTGTGCTGTACTCCGCTGTGCTGTACTCCGCTGTGCTGTACTCCGCTGTGCTGTACTCCACTGTGCTGTACTATACTGTACTAAACTGTGCTGTACTATACTGTGCTGTACTATACTGTACTGTACTCCACTATACTGTACTCCACTGTGCTGTACTATACTGTGCTGTACTATACTGTACTATATTCCACTGTACTGTACTCCACTGTACTGTACTATACTGTGCTGTACTATACTGTGCTGTACTATACTGTACTATACTCCACTGTACTGTACTCCACTGTACTGTACTCCACTGTACTGTACTCCACTGTGCTGTACTATACTGTGCTGTACTATACTGTGCTGTACTATACTGTACTGTACTCCACTGTACTGAACTCCACTGTGCTGTACTATACTGCACTGTACTATACTGTGCTGTACTATACTGTGCTGTACTATACTGTATTGTACTCCACTGTACTGTATTCCACTGTACTGTACTCCACTGTGCTATACTCCACTGTACTGTACTCCACTGTACTGTACTCCACTGTGCTGTACTCCACTGTGCTGTACTATACTGTACTATACTATAATGTACTGTACTCCACTGTGCTGTACTATACTGTACTATACTATACTGTACTGTACTCCACGGTACTGTACTCACTGTCCTGCACTATACTGTACTATACTGTCCTGTACTTCACTGTACTGTACTATACTGTACTCCACTGTATTGCACTCCACTGTGCTATACTATACTGTGCTGTACTATACTGTGCTGTACTATACTGTACTGTCCTCCACTGTGCTGTACTATACTGTGCCGTACTATACTGTACTGTACTATACTGTGCTGTACTATACTGTATTGTACTATACTGTACTATACGGTGCTGTGCTGTACTATACTGTACTGTACTATACTGCGCTGTATTATACTGTGCTGTACTATACTATACTGTACTATACTGTGCTGTACTATACTGTACTGTACTATACTGTGCTGTACTATACTATGGTGTACTATACTATGGTGTACTATACTGTCCTCCACTGTGCTGTACTATACTGTGCTGTGCTGTACTATACTGTACTGTACTATACTGCACTGTATTATACTGTGCTGTATTATACTGTACTGTACTGTACTGTGCTGTGCTGTACTATACTGTACTGTACTATACTGCACTGTATTATACTGTGCTGTATTATACTGTACTGTACTATACTGTGCTGTGCTGTGCTATACTGTACTGTACTATACTGCGCTGTATTATACTGTGCTGTACTATACTATACTGTACTATACTGTGCTGTACTATACTGTATTATACTCGTCTGTATTATACTGTACTGTACTATACTGTGCTGTGCTGTGCTGTACTATACTGTACTGTGCTTTGCTGTACTATACTGTACTGTACTATACTGCGCTGTATTATACTGTGCTGTACTATACTATACTGTACTATACTGTGCTGTACTATACTGTATTATACTCTGCTGTATTATACTGTACTGTACTATACTGTGCTGTGCTGTACTATACTGTACTGTGCTGTGCTGTGCTGTATTATACTGTGCTGTACTATACTATACTGTACTGTACTATACTGTACTGTACTATACTGTGCTGTGCTGTACTATACTGTACTGTACTATACTGTGCTGTACTATACTATGGTGTACTATACTATGGTGTACTATACTGTCCTCCACTGTGCTGTACTATACTGTGTTGTGCTGTACTATACTGTACTGTACTATACTGCACTGTATTATACTGTGCTGTATTATACTGTACTGTACTATACTGTGCTGTGCTGTACTATACTGTACTGTACTATACTGCTCTGTATTATACTGTGCTGTACTATACTATACTGTACTATACTGTGCTGTACTATACTGTATTATACTCTGCTGTATTATACTGTACTGTACTATACTGTGCTGTGCTGTACTATACTGTACTGTGCTGTGCTGTGCTGTACTATACTGTACTGTACTATACTGCGCTGTATTATACTGTGCTGTACTATACTATACTGAACTATACTGTGCTGTACTATACTGTATTATACTCTGCTGTATTATACTGTACTGTACTATACTGTGCTGTGCTGTACTATACTGTACTGTGCTGTGCTGTACTATACTGTACTGTACTATACTGCGCTGTATTATACTGTGCTGTACTATACTGTACTGTACTGTACTATACTGTACTGTACTATACTGTGCTGTGCTGTACTATACTGTACTGTACTATACTGCGCTGTATTATACTGTGCTGTGCTGTACTATACTGTACTGTACTATACTGCGCTGTATTATACTGTGCTGTACTATACTATACTGTACTATACTGTGCTGTACTATACTGTATTATACTCTGCTGTATTATACTGTACTGTACTATACTGTGCTGTGCTGTACTATACTGTGCTGTACTATACTGTACTGTACTATACTGCGCTGTACTATACTGCACTGTACTATACTGCGCTGTATTATACTGTGCTGTACTATACTATACTGTACTATACTGTACTGTACTATACTGTACTGTACTATACTGTGCTGTATTATACTGTGCTGTACTATACTGTACTATACTGTGCTGTACTATACTATACTGTGCTGTACTATACTGTACTGTACTATACTGCGCTGTATTATACTGTACTATACTGTACTATACTGTACTGTACTATACTGTACTATACTGTGCTGTATTATACTGTGCTGTACTATACTGTACTATACTGTGCTTTCCTAACTTGTGAACCCAATTGTGGTTTGTGACTACTATGATTTCCCATTTTACGAGTAGCATACATTTTTCAGAAATTTCAGAAATTCGATCACTTAATAATTCATAAACAAAATTGATATTCGTACAAACCACTATAACTAAGCGATAGGTCTACCTTTACTTGTTACTTCTGTGAACTTTTATTATCCTCCTTCCTCACGAGGGAGAGAATTTAGAAAACATCTTAACGATATGTGGGTTTTTGGTAATGGCATTTCAAGGCACAAGGCAATGTTTCTTCAATTTAGAAGACAGAACATTCTCTCTGAAATCATATAAGTGTTGGTATGAGTTGGCAGGGGTCTTTACTTCAACATCGTGTTTTAATGTATTTCTAACACGTTTTAAGACTTTTTCTGGTAGATGTTTTCTAAGACCCCTTTTCCATCTGTCTGACCAGAAATCAAAGCCTTTGTTAATTCCACATTTTCAGGATGGAAAACAAATACTCTCAGCTTTCATTTGACACCCAATTGAATATGCTCCTATAAACTCCATATGCTAGTGCTCATGGGTTCTTTTACATGGAAATGACCATGTGTATATTGTGTCTCACTCACCTCTCCACCCAGCTCTTGTAGTTGGGGATGTCTTTAGCATACAGCAGCTTGTTGGAGGGCGAGTCCTTGCCCAGGCGGTGCTCTGACGTGGAGCAGGAGTCCATGAAGGTCTGGGCCACCACAGACAGACAGGCGTCTGTGATGCTGCTCTTATGGATGTCAAACACAAACTGGGGGTTCTTGATCACGTTCACCCAGAACCGCAGTGGAAGACTGAGAGGTAGGAGGTAAAGAGGGGGGGGAGAGGCAGAGAGAGAGGGCAAAGAAATGGGTCAGTCAGAATCACTCTCAGAATCCACTGATAAAGTTTAGTCATGACTCTTTTGTATAACGATGAGAAGCACATTGATACACATTGATGCACATTGCATCCTATATTATACATCCTATCATTTCTACTCTACATCCTCCAGGTTCCTCATCATTTCTACTCTACATCCTCCAGGTTCCTCATCATTTCTACTCTACATCCTCCAGGTTCCTCATCATTTCTACTCTACATCCTCCAGGTTCCTCATCATTTCTACTCTACATCCTCCAGGTTCCTCACCAGTTGCTCTTCCATGTGTGGCGGACATCTTGGTCGTGGATTCCGTGTTTGTCCGCCTGCTCGTCCAGGAAGTCAAACATGTATTTGATGGCGAGGGGCAGGGCGCTACCCCGGTGGACGGTACTGAACAACGTCTCAAACAGGTCATCCACAAACTTCTGCAGTGTACCCTGGGTAAAAACAATGAACACTCTAGTTCAGACTTACATAAACTCACTCAACAACAACTGATTTCCTCAAAGAATAGGAGAGAACCAATGGAGACAAAAAAAGTCTGTCAATAGCCACGGGATACATAACATACAACCGTCTCCCCAGCCACTTTGTAAAATGTATGTAAACATAACAACAGGAACTGAAAATAACCTACTGTAGTAGGATTGAAATATGGAGAGACAATGCAGTGTGTTGGTATTTAAACAAGTATGTAAGCTGGGGGTTACCTTGGTGGCCAGCAGCCTGGTCAGGTATATCTCAGAGACCATCTTGCTGCCTCGGTCTCCCTCCTTCTGGTCTCCATGCTCGTGGTTCTTGACCAGGTGCCACACCTTGACCCCACTCTCCAGGTCAGGGGTTATCATAGGGGCACGGGAACGCAGACTGTCTGGACTACCTGTGTACCGGAAGGATGAGTCTAGAGTGGGAAAGAGAGAGGGAGAGAGAGAAATTAGACACTTGTAAAGGAGGCACTGTGTTCCTAGTTCTGTGTTCTTTTCCCTTCAGTTTGGAAATAAACAGTAACACACACACACACACACCTCTCTAATTTGTCTGTAGGTCTGTGTCTGTCTGCCGGCCATCGTTGTTGATAGGTGTCTGTTGAGCCTCTGGAGTGCAAGAGCAGCTCCCTTTCACTAGACTAGATGGATCCTAATAAAATACCAAAGATGAAAGGAGCCATGCACCTCTTTAATATTTCATTAAGTCCAGAGAGTGGAGGGGCATCTCTCTCGACTTGTTTCTCTCTCTCTCTCCCCCATCTGTCTATATCTCTCTTATCAAATCACTCTCTCCCCATCTCTGTCTCCCCATCTGTCTCTCTCTTCCCATTTCTCTTTCTCTGTCTCTCTCATTATATTACTCTCTCTCCCCCCATCTCTCCCTCTGTCTATCTCTCCCCATCTCTCTCTCTCTGTCTCTCTCTTATCATATTACTCTCTCTCCCCCATCTCTCTCTCCCCGTCTCTCCCTCTCTGTCTCTCTCTCCCCATATCTCTCTCTCTCCCCATCTCTCTCTCTCTCTCTCTCTCTCTCTCTCTCTCTCTCTCTCTCTCTCTCTCTCTCTCTCTCTCTCTCTCTCTCTCTCTCTCCCTATCTCTCGCTCCCTCTCTCTCCCCCATCGCTCTCTCCCTATCTCGCTCTCTCTCTCATCATATCACTCATTCTCACTCATGTTATCTCTCTCTGTCTCTCTTCCTCTCGCTCACTCTTTCATATCATCCCTCCCTCTGAATAGATCTGTGAGAGAGAGAGAGAGAGAGAGAGAGAGAGAGAGAGAGAGAGAGAGAGAGAGAGAGAGAGAGAGAGAGAGAGAGAGAGAGAGAGAGAGAGAGAGAGAGAGAGAGAGAGAGAGAGAGAGAGAGAGAGAGAGAGAGAGAGGGAGATGTGGCTCTCCTCTTAAAATAAATCATTGTCTCTTTCCTGCTGTCCCCACACTGTAAGGGTCTCAGTCACAGTCCTAATCAATGCATCAAAAGATCTCTAATATGTAAAGCCCTCCAGCCATCCTCCCCTTTTCTGTCCTTTCTTCTCTTCCCTCTTCCAATCTCAGTTCCCTCATTCCTTTGATACTAAGGAATGGTGCTCTTCCTCCTCTCCTCCTCTCCAGTCTTCCTAATTAGCAGTTATTTCCTTCCCGGCAGTGTGTGTGTGTCTGTTTGAGTCTGTGAGCGGTCTCGTGGGACTCTAGATCAGTGTCAGATCTCTCTCACCTGGCTTCTAAGGACAGCGCAGGACAACAACGCCCCAGAGCACTACAGCGACATTCGGCTCTAAGTGGTATGTTCTAAAGACCAGCAATTGTCTTTAGGTTGGCCCCTGGGGACCTATGGGTCTGGCAGGATGTGTGTATATGTCTCTCTTTCTCTGTGTGTGACAGTGGGGTGAATTGAGGTCTCAAATCCCATCTTATGCCACTGTCAGGTGCCTACCCTCTCTCTCTTCCTTCCTCTCTTCTCCATGGGGGAAGATTACTCTTCAGGTCTGTGACCACAGCATCAGGCTTCACGCTACCTGAGGTGGGTATGAGGGCCGCAGGTGTGTGTGTTTGTGAGGCGTCAGGGGGGAACGTGTAGCGGGTTATTGGGGGGTGGGGGATCGCTGGCACGGTAAATTGAGACGAGATGCTGAGTGCTGAACGTTAAATTGATATAAATCAATCAGCTGGATGTCAGGTACATCTCTGCCTGCTGTGCCAGGCAATGATTGATGGGGGTGGAGCCAGAGGAGGAGCGGCTGTTTTCTAAAGCAGTACAAAACACACACACAGACACACACACACACACACACACACACACACACACACACACACACACACACACACACACACACACACACACACACACACACACACACACACACACACACACACACACACACACACACACACACACACACACACACACACACACACACACAGACACAGACACAGACACACAGATACAAAGACATGCACACACAAAAACACAAACACACACACACTAAAAAACACCCCATTTCACCGTCTCATTGCTATTTCATGAGTTTGGTAAAATATTCAACAAGTTCTTTGTAGTAAAACAGATTGAAGCAACCCTTGTATGGAATACTGTTGAGAACGGAATACTGTTGAGAACGGTATACTGTTGAGAACGGTATACTGTTGAGAACGGTATACTGTTGAGGACAGAATACTGTTGAGGACAGAATACTGTTGAGGACAGAATACTGTTGAGAACGGAATACTGTTGAGGATGGCATACTGTTGAGGAAGGAATACTGTTGAGGAAGGAATACTGTTGAGAATGGAATACTGTTGAGAATGGAATACTGTTGAGGGCGGTATACTTTTCAGGATGGTATACTGTTCAGGATGTTATACTGTTGAGGATGTTATACTGTTGAGGATGGAATACTGTTGAGGAAGGAATACTGTTGAGAATGGAATACTGTTGAGAATGGAATACTGTTGAGGAAGGTATACTGTTGAGGATGGAATACTGTTGAGGACGGTATACTTTTCAGGACGGTATACTGTTCAGGATGTTATACTGTTGAGGATGGTATACTGTTGAGGATGGTATACTGTTGAGGACGGTATACTTTTCAGGATGGTATACTGTTCAGGATGGAATACTGTTGAGGATGGAATACTGTTGAGGATGGAATACTGTTGAGGACGGTATACTTTTCAGGATGGTATACTGTTCAGGATGTTATACTGTTGAGGATGGTATACTGTTGAGGATGGAATACTGTTGAGGATGGAATACTGTTGAGGATGGTATACTGTTGAGGAAGGAATACTGTTGAGAATGGTATACTTTTCAGGATGGTATACTGTTGAGGATGGCATACTGTTGAGGATGGAATACTGTTGAGGAAGGAATACTGTTGAGAATGGAATACTGTTGAGAATGGAATACTGTTGAGGATGGCATACTGTTGAGGAAGGAATACTGTTGAGGAAGGAATACTGTTGAGAATGGAATACTGATGAGAACGGAATACTGTTGAGAACGGAATACTGTTGAGGATGGTATACTGTTGAGGATGGTATACTTTTGAGAATGGAATACTGTTGAGAATGGAATACTGTTGAGAACGGAATACTGTTGAGGATGGTATACTGTTGAGAATGGAATACTCTTGAGAATGGTATACTGTTGAGGACGGTATACTGTTGAGGTTGGTATACTGTTAAGAATGGAATACTGTTGAGAACAGAATACTGTTGAGGATGGCATACTGTTGAGGAAGGAATACTGTTGAGGAAGGAATACTGTTGAGGATGGTATACTGTTGAGGAAGGTATACTGTTGAGGATGGTATACTGTTGAGGATGGTATACTGTTGAGGAAGGAATACTGTTGAGAATGGAATACTGTTGAGAATGGAATACTGTTGAGGACGGTATACTTTTCAGGATGGTATACTGTTCAGGATGTTATACTGTTGAGGATGGCATACTGTTGAGGATGGAATACTGTTGAGGAAGGAATACTGTTGAGAATGGAATACTGTTGAGAACGGAATACTGTTGAGGATGGCATACTGTTGAGGAAGGAATACTGTTGAGGAAGGAATACTGTTGAGAATGGAATACTGTTGAGAATGGAATACTGTTGAGGACGGTATACTTTTCAGGATGGTATACTGTTCAGGATGTTATACTGTTGAGGATGGTATACTGTTGAGGATGGAATACTGTTGAGGATGGAATACTGTTGAGGATGGAATACTGTTGAGGATGGTATACTGTTGAGGAAGGAATACTGTTGAGAATGGAATACTGTTGAGAATGGAATACTGTTGAGGACGGTATACTTTTCAGGATGGTATACTGTTCAGGATGTTATACTGTTGAGGATGGCATACTGTTGAGGATGGAATACTGTTGAGGAAGGAATACTGTTGAGAATGGAATACTGTTGAGGAAGGTATACTTTTCAGGATGGTATACTTTTCAGGATGGTATACTGTTGAGGAAGGAATACTGTTGAGAATGGAATACTGTTGAGGACGGTATACTTTTCAGGATGGTATACTGTTCAGGATGTTATACTGTTGAGGATGGCATACTGTTGAGGATGGTATACTGTTGAGAATGGAATACTGTTGAGGACGGTATACTTTTCAGGATGGTATACTGTTCAGGATGTTATACTGTTGAGGATGGTATACTGTTGAGGATGGAATACTGTTGAGGATGGAATACTGTTGAGGATGGTATACTGTTGAGGAAGGAATACTGTTGAGAATGGAATACTGTTGAGAATGGAATACTGTTGAGGACGGTATACTTTTCAGGATGGTATACTGTTCAGGATGTTATACTGTTGAGGATGGCATACTGTTGAGGATGGAATACTGTTGAGGAAGGAATACTGTTGAGAATGGAATACTGTTGAGGAAGGTATACTTTTCAGGATGGTATACTTTTCAGGATGGTATACTGTTGAGGAAGGAATACTGTTGAGAATGGAATACTGTTGAGGACGGTATACTTTTGAGAATGGAATACTCTTGAGAATGGTATACTGTTGAGGACGGTATACTGTTGAGGTTGGTATACTGTTAAGAATGGAATACTGTTGAGAACGGAATACTGTTGAGGATGGCATACTGTTGAGGAAGGAATACTGTTGAGGAAGGAATACTGTTGAGGATGGTATACTGTTGAGGAAGGTATACTGTTGAGGATGGTATACTGTTGAGGATGGTATACTGTTGAGGAAGGAATACTGTTGAGAATGGAATACTGTTGAGAATGGAATACTGTTGAGGACGGTATACTTTTCAGGATGGTATACTGTTCAGGATGTTATACTGTTGAGGATGGCATACTGTTGAGGATGGAATACTGTTGAGGAAGGAATACTGTTGAGAATGGAATACTGTTGAGAACGGAATACTGTTGAGGATGGCATACTGTTGAGGAAGGAATACTGTTGAGGAAGGAATACTGTTGAGAATGGAATACTGTTGAGAATGGAATACTGTTGAGGACGGTATACTTTTCAGGATGGTATACTGTTCAGGATGTTATACTGTTGAGGATGGTATACTGTTGAGGATGGAATACTGTTGAGGATGGAATACTGTTGAGGATGGAATACTGTTGAGGATGGTATACTGTTGAGGAAGGAATACTGTTGAGAATGGAATACTGTTGAGAATGGAATACTGTTGAGGACGGTATACTTTTCAGGATGGTATACTGTTCAGGATGTTATACTGTTGAGGATGGCATACTGTTGAGGATGGAATACTGTTGAGGAAGGAATACTGTTGAGAATGGAATACTGTTGAGGAAGGTATACTTTTCAGGATGGTATACTTTTCAGGATGGTATACTGTTGAGGAAGGAATACTGTTGAGAATGGAATACTGTTGAGGACGGTATACTTTTCAGGATGGTATACTGTTCAGGATGTTATACTGTTGAGGATGGCATACTGTTGAGGATGGTATACTGTTGAGAATGGAATACTGTTGAGGACGGTATACTTTTCAGGATGGTATACTGTTCAGGATGTTATACTGTTGAGGATGGTATACTGTTGAGGATGGAATACTGTTGAGGATGGAATACTGTTGAGGATGGTATACTGTTGAGGAAGGAATACTGTTGAGAATGGAATACTGTTGAGAATGGAATACTGTTGAGGACGGTATACTTTTCAGGATGGTATACTGTTCAGGATGTTATACTGTTGAGGATGGCATACTGTTGAGGATGGAATACTGTTGAGGAAGGAATACTGTTGAGAATGGAATACTGTTGAGGAAGGTATACTTTTCAGGATGGTATACTTTTCAGGATGGTATACTGTTGAGGAAGGAATACTGTTGAGAATGGAATACTGTTGAGGACGGTATACTTTTCAGGATGGTATACTGTTCAGGATGTTATACTGTTGAGGATGGCATACTGTTGAGGATGGTATACTGTTGAGAATGGAATACTGTTGAGGACGGTATACTTTTCAGGATGGTATACTGTTCAGGATGTTATACTGTTGAGGATGGCATAATGTTGAGGATGGTATACTGTTGAGGATGGAATACTTTTGAGAATGGAATACTGTTGAGAATGGAATACTGTTGAGAACGGAATACTGTTGAGAACGGAATACTGTTGAGGATGGTATACTGTTGAGAATGGAATATACTGTTCAGGATGGTATACTGTTCAGGAGGGTATACTGTTGAGGATGGAATACTGTTCAGAATGGTATACTGTTCAGGAGGGTATACTGTTCAGGAGGGTATACTGTTGAGAATGGAATACTCTTGAGAACGGAATACTGTTGAGGATGGTATACTGTTGAGAATGGAATATACTGTTCAGGATGGTATACTGTTCAGGAGGGTATACTGTTGAGGATGGAATACTGTTGAGGATGGAATACTGTTCAGAATGGTATACTGTTCAGGAGGGTATACTGTTCAGGAGGGTATACTGTTGAGAATGGAATACTCTTGAGAATGGTATATTGTTGAGGACGTTATTCTGTTGAGGATGGTATACTGTTCAGAATGGTATACTGTTCAGGATGGTATACTGTTCAGAATGGTATACTGTTCAGGAGGGTATACTGTTGAGGATGGTATACTGTTGAGGATGGTATACTGTTGAGGATGGTATACTGTTGAGGACGGTATACTGTTGAGGACAGTATACTGTTGAGGATGGAATACTGTATAATACTGTTGAGAATGGTATACTGTTGAGGATGGTATACTGTTGAGGATGGCATACTGTTGAGGATGGTATACTGTTGAGAATGGTATAATGTTGAGGATGGAATACTGTTGAGGGTGGTATACTGTTGAGAATGGTATAATGTTGAGGATGGAATACTGTTGAGGAAGTAATACTGTTGAGAATGGTATACTGTTGAGGATGGAATACTGTTGAGGATGGAATACTCTTGAGAATGGAATACTGTTGAGGATGGAATACTGCTGAGGATGGAATACTGCTGAGGATGGAATACTGCTGAGGAGGGTATACTGCTGAGGATGGAATACTGCTGAGGAGGGTATACTGTTGAGGATGGAATACTGTTGAGGATGGTATACTGTTGAGGATGGAATACTGTTGAGGATGGAATACTGCTGAGGAGGGTATACTGTTGAGGATGGAATACTGTTGAGGATGGTATACTGTTGAGAATGGTATACTGTTGAGGATGGAATACTGTTGAGGATGGAATACTGTTGAGGATGGTATACTGTTGAGGATGGAATACTGCTGAGGATGGAATACTGTTGAGGATGGTATACTGTTGAGGATGGAATACTGCTGAGGAGGGTATACTGTTGAGGATGGAATACTGTTGAGGATGGTATACTGTTGAGGATGGAATACTGTTGAGGATGGAATACTGTTGAGGATGGTATACTGTTGAGGATGGAATACTGCTGAGGATGGAATACTGCTGAGGAGGGTATACTGTTGAGGATGGAATACTGCTGAGGATGGAATACTGCTGAGGAGGGTATACTGCTGAGGATGGAATACTGCTGAGGAGGGTATACTGTTGAGGATGGAATACTGTTGAGGATGGTATACTGTTGAGGATGGAATACTGTTGAGGATGGAATACTGCTGAGGAGGGTATACTGTTGAGGATGGAATACTGTTGAGGATGGAATACTGTTGAGGATGGTATACTGTTGAGAATGGTATACTGTTAAGGATGGTATACTGTTGAGAATGGAATACTGTTGAGGATGGAATACTGTTGAGGATGGAATACTGTTGAGGATGGAATACTGTTGAGGATGGTATACTGTTGAGGATGGTATACTGTTGAGAATGATATACTGTTGAGGATGGAATACTGTTGAGGATGGAATACTGTTGAGGATGGTATACTGTTGAGGATGGAATACTGTTGAGGATGGAATATTGTTGAGGATGGTATACTGTTGAGGATGGTATACTGTTGAGAATGATATACTGTTGAGAATGGTATAATGTTGAGGGTGGAATACTGTTGAGGGTGGTATAATGTTGAGGAGGGAATACTGTTGAGGATGGAATACTGTTGAGGATGGAATACTGTTGAGAATGGAATACTGTTGAGGATGGTATACTGTTGAGGATGGTATACTGTTGAGGATGGAATACTCTTGAGAATGGAATACTGTTGAGGATGGAATACTGTTCAGGATGGTATACTGTTGAGGATGGAATACTGTTGAGGATGGTATACTGTTGAGGATGGAATACTGTTGAGAATGGAATACTGTTGAGGATGGTATACTGTTGAGGATGGAATACTGTTGAGGAGGGTATACTGTTGAGAATGGTATACTGTTGAGGATGGTATACTGTTGAGGATGGAATACTGTTGAGGAGGGTATACTGTTGAGAATGGAATACTGTTGAGGATGGTATACTGTTGAGGATGTAATACTGTTGAGGATGGTATACTGTTGAGGATGGAATACTGTTGAGGAGGGTATACTGTTGAGAATGGTATACTGTTGAGGATGGTATACTGTTGAGAATGGAATACTGTTGAGGAGGGTATACTGTTGAGGATGGAATACTGTTGAGGATGGAATACTGTTGAGGAGGGTATACTGTTGAGGATGGAATACTGTTGAGGAAGGTATACTGTTGAGGATGGAATACTGTTGAGGATGGAATACTGTTGAGGATGGTACACTGTTGAGGATGGAATACTGTTGAGTATGGTATACTGTTGAGGATGGAATACTGTTGAGGATGGAATACTGTTGAGGAGGGTATACTGTTGAGGAAGGTATACTGTTGAGGAAGGTATACTGTTGAGGATGGAATACTGTTGAGGATGGAATACTGTTGAGGATGGTATACTGTTGAGGATGGAATACTGTTGAGGATGGTATACTGTTGAGGATGGAATACTGTTGAGGATGGAATACTGTTGAGGATGGAATACTGTTGAGGATGGTATACTGTTGAGGATGTAATACTGTTGAGGATGGTATACTGTTGAGGATGGAATACTGTTGAGGAGGGTATACTGTTGAGAATGGAATACTGTTGAGGATGGTATACTGTTGAGGATGTAATACTGTTGAGGATGGTATACTGTTGAGGATGGAATACTGTTGAGGAGGGTATACTGTTGAGAATGGTATACTGTTGAGGATGGTATACTGTTGAGAATGGAATACTGTTGAGGAGGGTATACTGTTGAGAATGGAATACTGTTGAGGATGGAATATTGTTGAGGATGGTATACTGTTGAGAATGGAATACTGTTGAGTAGGGTATACTGTTGAGAATGGTATACTGTTGAGGGTGGAATACTGTTGAGGAGGGTATACTGTTGAGGATGGAATACTGTTGAGGATGGAATACTGTTGAGGAGGGTATACTGTTGAGGAAGGTATACTGTTGAGGAAGGTATACTGTTGAGGATGGAATACTGTTGAGGATGGAATACTGTTGAGGATGAAATACTGTTGAGGATGGAATACTGTTCAGGATGGTATACTGTTGAGGATGGAATACTGTTCAGGATGGTATACTTTTCAGGATGGTATATTGTATAATACTGTTGAGGACGGTATACTGTATAATACTGTTGAGGACGGTATACTGTTGAGGACAGTATACTGTTGAGAATGGAATACTGTATAATACTGTTGATAATTGTATACTGTTGAGAATGGAATACTGTATAATACTGTTGAGGACGGCATACTGTTGAGGACAGTATACTGTTGAGGATGGAATACTGTATAATACTGTTGAGGACGGTATACTGTTGAGGACAGTATACTGTATAATACTGTTGAGGACGGTATACTGTTGAGAATGGAATACTGTATAATACTGTTGAGGACGGTATACTGTTGAGGATGGAATACTGTATAATACTGTTGAAGACGATATACTGTTGAGGATGGAATACTGTATAATACTGTTGAGGACGTTATACTGTTGAGAATGGAATACTGTATAATACTGTTGATAATTGTATACTGTTGAGAATGGAATACTGTATAATACTGTTGAGGACGGCATACTGTTGAGGACAGTATACTGTTGAGGATGGAATACTGTATAATACTGTTGAGGACGGTATACTGTTGAGGACAGTATACTGTATAATACTGTTGAGGACGGTATACTGTTGAGAATGGAATACTGTATAATACTGTTGAGGACGGTATACTGTTGAGGATGGAATACTGTATAATACTGTTGAAGACGATATACTGTTGAGGATGGAATACTGTATAATACTGTTGAGGATGTTATACTGTTGAGAATGGAATACTGTATAATACTTTTGAGGACGGTATACTGTTGAGGATGGTATACTGTTGAGAATGGTATACTGTTGAGGACGGTATACTGTTGAGGATGGAATAATGTTCAGGACGGAATACTGAATAATACTGTTGTGGACGGTATACTGTTGAGGAAGTAAACCGTTGAGCATGGTATACTGTTGAGATTGGAATACTCTTGAGGATGGTATACTGTTGAGGATGGAATACTCTTGAGGATGGAATACTGTTGAGGATGGAATACTGTTGAGAATGGAATAATGTTGAGGATAGTATACTGTTGAGAATGGAATACTGTTGAGGACGGTATACTGTTGAGGATCGAATACTGTATAATACTGTTGAGGACAGTATACTGTTGAGAATGGAATACTGTATAATACTGTTGAGGACGGTATACTGTTGAGAATGGAATACTGTATAATACTGTTGAGGACGATATACTGTTGAGGATGGAATACTGTATAATACTGTTGAGGACGGTATACTGTTGAGAATGGAATACTGTATAATACTGTTGAGGACTGTATACTGTTGAGGATGGTATACTGTTGAGGACGGTATACTGTTGAGGATGGTATACTGTTGAGGACGGTATACTGTTGAGAATGGAATACTGTATAATACTGTTGAGGACTGTATACTGTTGAGGATGGTATACTGTTGAGGACGGTATACTGTATAATACTGTTGAGGACTGTATACTGTTGTGGATGGTATACTGTTGAGGACGGTATACTGTTGAGAATGGAATACTGTATAATACTGTTGAGGACTGTATACTGTTGAGGATGGTAATACTGTTGAGGACGGTATACTGTTGAGGATGGTATACTGTTGCGGACGGTATACTGTATAATACTGTTGAGGATGGTATACTGTTGAGGACGGTATACTGTATAATACTGTTGAGGACGGTATACTGTATAATACTGTTGAGGATGGTATACTGTATAATACTGTTGAGGATGGTATACTGTTGAGGACGGTATACTGTATAATACTGTGTGCCTCACTGGCCACTGAACCAAACTTAGTTTAGATATTTTAAGTTGGTAATTTGATATACATGGTTGGTTTTGTTATTGATAAATTAGTTGAGAGAAGTTTGTGTGTGTGTGTGTGTGTGTGTGTGTGTGTGTGTGTGTGTGTGTGTGTGTGTGTGTGTGTGTGTGTGTGTGTGTGTGTGTGTGTGTGTGTGTGTGTGTGTGTGTGTGTGTGTGTGTGTGTGTGTGTGTGTGTGTGTGTGTGGAAGAGAGGGAGGGAGGAGGGATGATGTTTCTGTTTTGGCCCAGTTGGTCATGTCTCCAAGCGACTGACAACAACCTATGGGGGTTCTCATTCAATCCCAGCCCTGATAATTGTCCAACCAGGCTCCGTTCTCACTTCCCATTGGTGTAAAGTAGCATTCACAGTGAATAATTTGCTGTGGTTTTCTAGGTCTGGGGTTGGGCATGGGACCAGACGGGACGCCCTGTGGCTCACCGCTGTGACTGCTACCAGTGTGTGTGTCTGTGGGACTATTATACCCTGGCTCCAGGCTCAGTCTGGCAATCCTCATTATTATACTTGATGGTTAAAACAAACACATCTCTTCATGTCTCCCATCGGCCTTCTCTACTCTCCCCCCACCCTTCATGCCTCAATCCCCTTCTGTTCCTGTTTCTCTCCATCCCTACATCCCCTTCTGTTCCTGTTTCTCTCCATCCTTCTATCCCCTTCTGTTCCTGTTTCTCTCCATCCCTCTATCCCCTTCTGTTCCTGTTTCTCTCCATCCCTCTATCCCCTTCTGTTCCTGTTTCTCTCCATCCCTCTATCCCCTTCTTTTCGTGTTTCTCTCCATCCCTCTATCCCCTTCTGTTCCTGTTTCTCTCCATCCCTCTATTCCCTTCTGTTCCTGTTTTTCTCCATCCCTCTATCCCCTTCTGTTCCTGTTCCTCTCCATCCCTCTATCCCCTTTTGTTCCTGTTTCTCTCCATCCCTCTATCCCATTCTGTTCCTCTCCATCCCTCTATCCCCTTCTGTTCCTGTTTCTCTCCATCCCTCTATCCCCTTCTGTTCCTGTTTCTCTTCATCCCTCTATCCCCTTCTGTTCCTGTTCCTCTCCATCCCTCTATCCCCTTTTGTTCCTGTTTCTCTCCATCCCTCTATCCCCTTCTGTTCCTCTCCATCCCTCTATCCCCTTCTGTTCCTGTTTCTCTCCATCCCTCTATCCCCTTCTGTTCCTGTTTCTCTCCATCCCTCTATTCCCCTTTGTTCCTGTTTCTCTCCATCCCTCTATCCCCTTCTGTTCCTGTTCCTCTCCATCCCTCTATCCCCGTTTGTTCCTGTTTCTCTCCATCCCTCTATCCCCTTCTGTTCCTGTTTCTCTCCATCCCTCTATTCCCTTTTGTTCCTGTTTCTCTCCATCCCTCTATCCCCTTCTGTTCCTGTTCCTCTCCATCCCTCTATCCCCTTTTGTTCCTGTTTCTCTCCATCCCTCTATCCCCTTCTGTTCCTCTCCATCCCTCTATCCCCTTCTGTTCCTGTTTCTCTCCACCCCTCTATCCCCTTCTGTTCCTGTTTCTCTCCATCCCTCTATCCACTTCTGTTCCTGTTTCTCTCCATCCCTCTATCCCCTTCTGTTCCTGTTTCTCTTCATCCCTCTATTCCCTTCTGTTCCTGTTTCTCTGCATCCCTCTATCCCCTTCTGTTCCTGTTTCTCTGCATCCCTCTATCCCCTTCTGTTCCTGTTTCTCTCCATCCCTCTATCCCCTTCTGTTCCTCTCCATCCCTCTATCCCCTTCTGTTCCTGTTTCTCTCCATCCCTCTATCCCCTTCTGTTCCTGTTTCTCTGCATCCCTCTATCCCCTTCTGTTCCTGTTTCTCTGCATCCCTCTATCCCCTTTTGTTCCTGTTTCTCTCCATCCCTCTATCCCCTTCTGTTCCTGTTCCTCTCCATCCCTCTATCCACTTCTGTTCCTGTTTCTCTCCATCCCTCTATCCCCTTCTGTTCCTGTTTCTCTGCATCCCTCTATCCCCTTCTGTTCCTGTTTCTCTCCATCCCTCTATCCCCTTCTGTTCCTGTTTCTCTCCATCCCTCTATCCCCTTCTGTTCCTGTTCCTCTCCATCCCTCTATCCCCTTCTGTTCCTGTTTCTCTCCATCCCTCTATCCCCTTTTGTTCCTGTTTCTCTCCATCCCTCTATCCCCTTCTGTTCCTGTTCCTCTCCATCCCTCTATCCACTTCTGTTCCTGTTTCTCTCCATCCCTCTATCCCCTTCTGTTCCTGTTTCTCTGCATCCCTCTATCCCCTTCTGTTCCTGTTTCTCTCCATCCCTCTATCCCCTTCTGTTCCTGTTTCTCTGCATCCCTCTATCCCCTTCTGTTCCTGTTTCTCTCCATCCCTCTATCCCCTTCTGTTCCTGTTTCCTCTCATTGTGGGTCTGGACAAAAGAGTCTGCTAAAATGTCTACAAGCTAATCCAAAAGTCTAATGTTTATATCAGGTCTGCTCCCATAGGCTTACACAGTGAACACTTTAATCTCAAACCCCTCCCTTCCTCTTCCCATGTTAATCTATTATGTAACAGGTGTTTGTTTGAAATGGTCCAATAGAGGGAGGAGCTAAGGTGGTACAGTACTTATCATAGAGATGTATAATGCTCAATGTCGTTCAATGGTCCTCACCATATCTGCTGATGGAGGTCCTGGAGATGCTGGCTGACGGCGGGATGTTGTAGGAAGAGGTCTGTTTGGGCACCAGAGCCACCACACAGCGGTCAGACACCTGCAACAACACAACAGAGAACATTTTGATAAGATAACATGTTGAATCACCAATCTACAGGTGTACTGCTCGCAGATAACATGTTGAATCACCAATCTACAGGTGTACTGCTCACAGATAACGTGTTGAATCACCAATCTACAGGTGTACTGCTCACAGATAACATGTTGAATCACCAATCTACAGGTGTACTGCTCACAGATAACATGTTGAATCACCAATCTACAGGTGTACTGCTCACAGATAACGTGTTGAATCACCAATCTACAGGTGTACTGCTCACAGATAACGTGTTGAATCACCAATCTACAGGTGTACTGCTCACAGATAACGTGTTGAATCACCAATCTACAGGTGTACTGCGTTGAATCACCAATCTACAGGTGTACTGCTCACAGATAACATGTTGAATCACCAATCTACAGGTGTACTGCTCACAGATAACATGTTGAATCGTATGCAGTACACATTGATCTGCAATCCTGATTTGTCAAAGATATACAAACACATCCTCACATGACACATCATTTCCTCCCTCACTACCTCTATCCCTCCGTCCCTGTACTCTGTCACGTTCTCTCCATTCAGCTCCTTTCTCTACTCTCTCTAAAGCCCTGTGGGATTTCTCTGAAGACCATCTCTGTAAGAAACGACTCAAACGCCTCCGTGATGACTGTGCTTGAGATCATCCTCATTGTTATTCCCATCACTCCCCAGCCATTAGGGAAATAAGGAAGGGAGGGATGGAAGGGGGGAGCGGGTAGAAAGACGAGTGAGGGCTTCCCACTGGCACGTCTAGCGAACAACCGCCTCCGCCTCATTGTCCTCACAGCAGTGGTGGCGGCGCTCCCTCCATGCAGCTCAGAGAGAGAGAGAGAAAGAGAGCGAAATAAAGCCATAATAGTGACAGGGAAAGAGAGAGACTAAAAGTGGGGGGATTGTAAAAAAAGACAGAGAGATTGAGACGAACGTGAGGTATGGGAGGGTACAGGAGGAATATGGGAGGATGATGAGAGGTATGGGAGGGTGACAGGAGGAATATGGGAGGGTGATGAGAGGAAGATGGGAGGATGATGAGAGGTACGGGGGGATGATGTGAGGTATGGAGGAAGGCGGGAGGAGGGTGTGAGGTATGGGAGAATGATGTCAGGTATGGGAGGAGGATGTGAGTTATGGGAGGAGGTGGTAGAGTTATGGGAGGGGTGGTGAGTTATAATGAGGATAATGGGAATTATGGGAGGATGATGTGAGAATAATGTGAGGTATGGGAGGATAATGGAAGGTATGGGAGAAGAATGTAAGGCATGGGAGGATGATGTGAGGTATGGGAGAAGAATGTAAGGCATTGGAGGATGATGTGAGGTATGGGAGGATAATGTGAGGTATGGGAGAAGAATGTAAGGCATGGGAGGATGATGTGAGGTATGGGAGGATAATGTGAGGTATGGGAGTAGAATTTGAGGTATGGGAGGATGATGTGAGGTATGGGAGGATTTGAGGTATGGGAGGAATGCATGGGAGGATGATGTGAGGTATGGGAGGATAATGTGAGGTATGGGAGTAGAATTTGAGGTATGGGAGGATGATGTGAGGTATGGGAGGATAATGTGAGGTATGGGAGAAAAATGTAAGGCATGGGAGGATGATCTGAGGTATGGGAGGATAATGTGATATATGGTAGGATAATGTGGGATATGGTAGAATGATGTGAGAAATGGTAGGGTGATGTAAGATATGGTAGGATGATGTGAGATATGGTAGGATGATATAGGAGGATGATGGGTCTGCTCTACTCCAGAAGAGAATCATTTCAACCTGGGCTCTCTTACTACCTCAGTGTTTTGTCTTGGAAGAGGCACCACTGTCTCTGTGTTCAGTCTCACCAAGTAACGGCCATAAAAGTTAGTGTTCTAAACAAAGCAACTTTCATTTGCTGTACATTTCCTCTACAGTGCACTGCTAATCATAGTTGTGAAGGTGTGTTTGTGTGCACTCTTTCAAACTGAATGGACCAAGAATGCCACATAAATACACCATTGTTCCTATCTGAAGCCTTCTCTGGCATTTGTAGCCAGTCCAGTGGATGGATTTGAGTTTGAGAGAAGTGGGAGAACAAGAAGGACAAACATCCAACGGGGTGAAAGCACCAAGCAGCCACAGGCTCAAAGAAAACCTTAGATTCTATTTAAAGAAAGAAAAATATGTATTTTCATGTCATAATAGGAGGAGAGAAATAAGCTCCTTTCCTCTGACCCCTCCTGACTTTTAGCCTCTACAATTCTTTGGCTGGGTCGCCTCCACTCTGTCCTTCTCTCTACTCTTCTCCTCTTCTTTCCTCCCCTTCTCCTCTCCTCCCATTACTCAACTGCTAATAAAGTGGCCCCACGATGCACCTATAGGGGTGTCTCTCCCCTCCTCTATTTTCCCCCTCTCTCTATTCATCTCTCTTCTCCACCCCCCTCCCTGACTAATCTCTACTCGGCCATTAGTTGGGGTCACAGCCAGGGTTGGGGTAGAGGCCACAGCTGGCTACAGCTCCAGCAGACAGGGTCCACTCTAATAGCCACACTGGAGAGACACTTGAAAGGACAGAGGCTTAAGGATGATTCTTCTCAGAAATTGATGCCACACCGTCTGCCCTCTTAGCGGGAAATTAAAAATGCTCTTTGGAAACCTCTTTCCGCCAGCTCTGGATTGTGAAGAACTCACTCTTCTTCCTCTCAACCCTAATCTATCCTCTCCCCCTCTCCATCCTAACCTTCTCCATTTTGTCTAAAGCCTCTGGTCTCTCTCACTCCTACAAGCTCTGACAGTAGTGACACCTTGGAAGGCCCCATTACCGTTTCTTCCCACGCTCTCTCTTTCTGGCAGGGATTGGACATTGACTCTCTACCTCCCTCTCTCTGCCCTCCATCCTTCAGGGCTAATCCACAGTGTGAGGCAGAGAAGGGGGTGAGGTGAGCATGATAGTGCCCTGCAGGTGTGATAAGGGGCCAGTACTACACAGTGATAAGACCTCCATCAAACAGCCCCCCCCCCCCACCTCTATCTCTCATCTCCTGATCCCCAGGCCACCTGATCCCTTGGAAGCCCAGTTTAGGATGACTATCTACCACAGATTGTACTGGGCTGTAGCTTGGTCACACAAACCTACCTAACTGATAGGTCTTTAATATAGACGTAAGATTATTAAGATTAAATAGTTATTAGTATATTACGTGAAACTCAAATGATCTAAACAGTGTTTTTATCAAACAAAATAGTCTCTCAGAGCATACTACGAAAGAGACACATTGTGTGTTGAGGGTCCAGTCCCACTGTGTTAATTTCTACTGAAAATGTCACTCAACCTGCTGCAATACCAGACGCCAGTCATTAGACCCAATACCAACTGTCTTGGCTCAAAGGAATCTGTGGAAATGAGAGGAACACTCTCTTCACTATGCTTGCCAAAATGTCGATCTAGATTTCTTTTTCTGTTGGAACATATTTTAAAACTCAAAGTCTGCCTGTGGGGCATTGTTTGTTCAGATGATAACAAGGGATGAGCCGCCACAGAGAATCAGATTGACGGAAAGATATATAAAAATTGTAGGAAATCATCATATATCCAACTATCTGTTGTGTCTGTCTGGGTTTGTCTAAAATATCCCCAAACGTCCCAGTGCAGGTTATCTGTCGTGGAAGTGTGAAACTGGAGCTCCTGGTGAAGTCATGTCGGTTCCTCCACAACACAACATCAGTAGGACAACACAAGGTCAGAATGGAGGCACAGTGACAGGGCTCCAATAATGTCATGTTTTGTCTTAGATTGTCTTGTCATTTTGCTTTTTCCTCTGTTCATTTTCCCCCTGCTGGTCTTTTTAGGTTCGTTCCCCTTTTTCTCTCTCCCTTCCTCTCTCTCTTCTCTCTATCGTTCCGTTCCTGCTCCCAGCTGTTCCTATTCCCCTAATCAATCATTTAGTCTTCCCACACCTGTTCCTTATTCTTTTCCCTGATTAGAGTCCCTATTTCTCTCCTTGTTTTCCGTTCCTGCCCTGTCGGATCCTTGTCTATTATTCACCGTGCTGTGTCTATGTATTGCCCTGTCGTGTCGTGTTTCCCTCAGATGCTGCGTGGTGAGCAGGTGTCTGAGTCTGCTAGGTTCAAGTGCCTTCCCGAGGCAACCTGCAGTTCTTGATCAAGTCTCCAGTCTGTTCTCGTCATTACGAGTAGTATTATGCCTTTTGTTTGAAAAGTAACTTTACTGGATTAAAAACTCTGTTTTCGCCAAGTCGCTTTTGGGCCCTCATTCACCTGCATGACAAATAATGTCTTGGCCTAGTTCAGCCAACTACACTGCAGGAGGATAGGGACAAGGCCTTTCATGGAGCCATTTCTAGCTGTACCCCTGGCCAAAGCCACCCATTTAGGCAGAGCAGGCGAGAGATACAACCAAGGTAAGTAGGCTGATGAAAAGAGAGAAGAAGAGGGGGATACAAAGGGAGAGAGAGTAAGAGCTGGGTTGATGAATATAGAGAAGGAGAGGGAGGGAGAGTTCAAGGTTAGGAGATAGTGAGAGTAAGAGCTGGGCTGATGAATATAGAGAAGGAGAGGGAGGAAGAGGTTCAAGGTTAGGAGATAGTGAGAGTAAGAGCTGGGCTGATGAATATAGAGAAGGAGAGGGAGGAAGAGGTTCAAGGTTAGGAGATAGTGAGAGTAAGAGCTGGGCTGATGAATATAGAGAAGGAGAGGGAGGAAGAGGTTTCAAGGTTAGGAGATAGTGAGAGTTAAGAGCTGGGCTGATGAATATATAGAGAAGGAGAGTGAGGAAGAGGTTCAAGGTTAGGAGATAGTGAGAGTAAGAGCTGGGCTGATGAATATAGAGAAGGAGAGGGAGGAAGAGGTTCAAGGTTAGGAGATAGTGAGAGTAAGAGCTGGGCTGATGAATATAGAGAAGGAGATGGGAGGAAGAGGTTCAAGGTTAGGAGATAGTGAGAGTAAGAGCTGGGCTGATGAATATAGAGAAGGAGAGGGAGGAAGAGGTTCAAGGTTAGGAGATAGTGAGAGTAAGAGCTGGGCTGATGAATATAGAGAAGGAGAGGGAGGAAGAGGTTCAAGGTTAGGAGATAGTGAGAGTAAGAGCTGGGCTTTGACAAGGAGGAAGACCAATCAACGGAGAGATTAAAATCACCAATCAGCCAGGCTCCTATCTCATCAACCTATTATCTCCTCTGCTCTGGCCGTCAATATGTGTGTGTGTGTGTGTGTCTCCTCTCCTCACCTCTCCTCTCCTCATCTCTCCTCTCCTCACCTCTCCTCATCTCTTCTCTCCTCTCCATCTCTCTTCTCCTCTCCTCACCTCTCCTCTCCTCACCTCTCCTCTCCTCTCCTCACCTCTCCTCTCCTCACCTCTCCTCACCTCTTCTCTCCTCACCTCTTCTCTCCTCACCTCTCCTCACCTCTCATCTCTCCTCTCCTCTCCTCACCTCTTCTCTCCTCTCCTCTCCTCTCCTCTCCTCACCTCACCTCATCTCTCCTCTCCTCACCTCTTCTCTCCTCACCTCTCCTCACCTCACCTCATCTCTCCTCTCCTCACCTCTTCTCTCCTCCTCTCCTCTCCTCACCTCATCTCTCCTCTCCTCACCTCTTCTCTCCTCACCTCTCCTCCTCACCTCATCCTCATCTCTCCCTCTCACCTCTTCTCCTCTCCTCTCCTCACCTCATCTCTCCTCACCTCTTCTCTCCTCATCTCTCCTCATCTCTTCTCTCTTCATCTCTCCTCTCCTCACCTCTCCTCTCCTCACCTCTCCTCTCCTCACCTCTCCTCTCCTCACCTCTCCTCATCTCTTCTCTCCTCTCCATCTCTCTTCTCCTCTCCTCACCTCTCCTCTCCTCACCTCTCCTCTCCTCACCTCTCCTCTCCTCACCTCTCCTCACCTCTTCTCTCCTCATCTCTCCTCATCTCTTCTCTCTTCATCTCTCCTCTCCTCACCTCTCCTCTCCTCTCCTCACCTCTCCTCTCCTCACCTCTCCTCACCTCACCTCTCCTCACCTCTTCTCTCCTCATCTCTTCTCTCCATCTCTCTTCTCTCTTCTCACCTCTTCTCTCCTCACCTCTTCTCTCCTCACATCTTCTCTCCTCACATCTTCTCTCCGCACCTCTTCTCTCCTTCTCTCCTCTCCTCATCTCTTATCTTCTCTCCTCACCTCTCCTCATCTCTCCTCTTCTCTCTTCACCTCATCTCTTCTCACCTCTCCTCTTCTCACCTCCTCTCTCTTCACCTCTTCTCTCCTCACCTCTCCTCTCTTCACCTCACCTCCTCACCTCTTCTCTCTTCACCTCACCTCTCCTCACCTCAACATCTACGCTCTTCCCCCGTACTTTCTTGTCTCTATAAATGCATGTGTGTGTGTTGTTGTGCCCTGCAGCATCTCCCATGGCTAATGAAGGAAACAGAGAGTGACACAAAGCAACAGAACAACAACAGAGAGATGGAAGTGAACATATTGCACTTTTCCCATGAAGGATTACAGGCTACCCCAGAGACTCAGACATTCTCAGTGTGACTCGGAGAGCACCGGAGCTCAGGGTTAGAGAGAGAGAGGTTGTGACTGCTGAAAGGGGGAGGTAGCGGGGGAGAGAGAGACAGAGAGACATCCTCCCTGACGACCAGTCCTGGTCCTCAGTCTCACACACACACACACACACACACCTCAGCCTGGCTGCAGGGTTCTACAAGCTACAGTCGGGAGCTCTGGGCAGATGGTCTCCCTGTCTGAGTAATGGGAGCCTGCTGACCCTCTGTACTGCTGAAAGACTCATGTGCTCTGGAGAAGACTGCTCTCTCTCTCTCTCTCTCCCTTTCTGTCCCTCTCTCTCTCTCTCTGTCCCTCTCTCTCCCTTTCTGTCCCTCTCTCTCCCTTTCTGTCCCTCTCTCTCCCTTTCTGTCCCTCTCTCTCTCTCTCTCCCTTTCTGTCCCTCTCTCTCTCTCACTCCCTTTCTGTCCCTCTCTCTCTCTCTCCCTTTCTGTCCCTCTCTCTCTCTCTCTCTCTCTCCCTTTCTGTCCCTCTCTCTCTCTCTCTCTCCCTTTCTGTCCCTCTCTCTCTCTCTCTCCCTTTCTGTCCCTCTCTCTCTCTCTCCCTTTCTGTCCCTCTCTCTCTCTCTCCCTTTCTGTCCCTCTCTCTCTCTCTCTCTCTCTCTCTCTCCCTTTCTGTCCCTCTCTCTCTCCCTTTCTGTCCCTCTCTCTCCCTCTGTCCCCCTCCAGCTATCTATCCCAGCTCTGAACTTGGGAGTTGATCACAGACTCTCTCTCTCTGTCCTCTCTCTCTCTGTTCGTTGTGTTCTGTAATCCGTCTGTTTCTCTCTAACACACCACTGTTCATGTCATGGAACTTTAGCTTTTACTGTCTCAATGTGTGAGAGAAATCAAGTGTATTCACTATCATTTGCTCAAAACTATGACAGTGAATTGGTGTTTATTTGCAGTTAATAAGGGACTTACAGAATGTTTTAAGTTAATAAGTACATACTCAGCTCACTACATGAGGTTTTTCAGTATTTGTTCTATAACTGTCATCTATTCTAAGCTTTATCTGTAATATATAATAGGATTCTGTAGAAGATTCTCCCTTTCTGTCTCTCTCTCACTCTTTCTCCCTCTCTCTCTCTCTCACTCACCTCTCTCTCTCTCTCTCTCCCTTTCTGTCCCTTGCTTACACTCTTTCTGTCCCACTCACTCTCTCACTCACTCACTCTCTCTCTCTCTCTCTCTGTCACTCACTCTCCCACTCACTCACTCACTCACTCACTCACTCACTCACTCACTCACTCACTCACTCACTCTCTCTCTCTCTCTCTCTGTCACTCACTCTCCCACTCTCCCACTCTCCCCACTCTCTCTCTCTCCCTTTCTGTCCCTCTCTCACTCTTTCTCCTGTCTCTCTCTCTCTCCTCTCTCTCACTCACCACTCTCTCTCTCTGTCCCTCTCCCCCGTCTCTCTCTCTCTCTCACTCACCACTCTCTCTCTCTCTCTCCCTTTCTGTCCCTTGCTTACTCTTTCTCCCGTCTCTCTCTCTATCTCCTCTCTCTCACTCACCACTCTCTCTCTCTCACTCACCACTCTCGCTCTCCCTTTCTGTCCCTCTCTCTCTCTCTCCCTTTCTGTTCCTCTCTCTCTCTCTCTCTCTCTCTCTCTCTCTCTCTCTCTCTCTCTCTCTCTCTCTCTCTCTCTCTCTCTCTCTCCCTTTCTGTCACTCACTCACTCACTCGCTCACTCACTCGCTCACTCACTCACTCTCCCACTCTCCCACTCTCTCTCTCTCCCTTTCTGTCCCTCTCTCACTCTTTCTCCCGTCTCTCTCTCTCTCCTCTCTCTCACTCACCACTCTCTCTCTGTCCCTCTCTCACTCTTTCTCCCGTCTCTCTCTCTCTCTCTCTCTCCTTTCTCTCTCTCTCCCTTTCTGTCCCTCTCTCACTCTTTCTCCCGCCTCTCTCTCTCTCTCTCTCTCTCTCTCTCTCTCTCTCTCTCTCTCTCTCTCTCCCTTTCTCTCACTCTCTCTCTCTCTCTCTCTCCCTTTCTCTCACTCACTCACTCACTCTGTCACTCACTCACTCACTCGCTCACTCACTCACTCTCCCACTCTCCCACTCTCTCTCTCTCCCTTTCTGTCCCTCTCTCACTCTTTCTCCCGTCTCTCTCTCTCTCCTCTCTCTCACTCACCACTCTCTCTCTCTCTCCCTTTCTGTCCCTCTCTCACTCTTTCTCCCGTCTCTCTCTCTTTCTCCCTTTCTCTCTCTCTCTCTCTCCCTTTCTGTCCCTCTCTCACTCTCTCTCTCCTCTCTCTCTCTCTCCTCTCTCTCTCTCTTTTAGACATTAAGATGGCGGGGAACTGCAGGTAAAGTTGGACCCTCTGAGATGTGGAGAGAAGTTCAGCAAGGTTGAGGCAGGGCTAATTGCCATGGTAACAGGTAAAGGACAGCCTCGTCCCTGAGCAGAGGCAGATGAAATATAGATAGCAGTAGTAGAGGGCCTCAGAGGAGTGAGAATGATGGAAAGAGAAAGAGATGGAGGGAGAGAGAGAAAGACAGAGAGCGAGAAGGGAATGAGAGAGTTGGAAGGAGAGAGAAAGAGGTGGAGGGTGAGAGAGAGAAACAGAGAGAGAGTTGGAAGGAGAGAGAAAGAGAAGGGAATGAGAGAGTTGGAAGGAGAGAGAGGGGGGTGGAGGGTGAGAGAGAGAAACAGATAGAGAGTTGGAAGGACAGAGAGAGAGAGAGAGAGAGAGAGAGAGAGAGAGAGAGAGAGAGAGAGAGAGAGAGAGAGAGAGAGAGAGAGAGAGAGAGAGAGAGAGAGGTGGAGGGGATAGAGAGAGAGAAGGGAATGAGAGAGAGAGAAGGAATGAGAGAGAGGTGGAGGGAGGGAGAGAGAGGTGGAGGGAGAGGAGAGAGAGAGAGAGAGAGAGAGAGAGAGAGAGAGAGAGAGAGAGAGAGAGAGAGAGAGAGAGAGAGAGAGAGAGAGAGAGAGAGAGAGAGAGAGAGAGAGAGAGAGAGAATACTGAGCTGTATTTCTCCAGGGGTCTGCTCCCCCCTCCCTCTCTCTTTCTCCCTCTCTCGACCCCCCCCCCCCCCACCCCTCTCTCTCTCTCTATCCGGCCACCACCTGCAGAATAATTGCCCTCCACTCTATGTGAGTTATGCAGATCAAACCAGACTAGTGAATTATAATGAGGAGGAGGTCTGTGGGAGGAGGATTCAACATCTGAACATTACATTTCCTCTTCAGTAAACTTTAGTGGGCTTGGGTCATTTTACTCCTATAAACGAATATATATTGAATTTTCATATTCTGCTGTAGAGAAGAGAGACATACATAGATACTGTACCATAATAAACTGTAATATATGCTTGATGTAGATGGCATAACCCTACCTGGTAGTGCATGAGTGTGTTGAGTCTCTTCCAGTCGTTCTCTATCTTGGTGGTGATGTCCTCGTCCTGCAGCACCACGCGGGCCATCCGCCCCTGACGCCACTCTGACGGGACCAGAGAGAAGAGATGCTGTGTCAGTCACACTGCCACAAACACAATCACACACACCTATGCACGTGCACAAACACACACACATAGTGTGCACAAGAACATACACACATTCTCTAGTCTGTGTTATCCGTTCACTATTGGAGCCTTTGCATCTTACAGTAATGCCTTTTTTTATGTGGTGTGAGCTGTTACCGACAGTATAACCAATTCAAATTACTGAACAACACTGTTCTACTGTTTAAAGAGATTGACAATTCTATCTGTTTGTCTCTAAGGGTGTTGCCAAGACTGCTATAATAGTCATTACTTCTTCAAGCAAGATGAGTCCAAAACGATTAAGCTATTCTCTGACTGCGTCTTCATTTGCCTTGGTGTCACTGAGGAGAGGAGAGGCACACAGACGTCCACTAGGTTAGGAGACCAGAGAGAAGAGATGCTGTGTCAGTCACACTGCCACACAGAGAGCACTATGTGTTCTCCACTAGGTTAGGAGACCAGAGAGAATAGATGCTGCGTCAGTCACACTGCCACACAGAGAGCACTATGTGTTCTCCACTAGGTTAGGAGACCAGAGAGACGGCGCCCGCCCGGATTGACGGCCATTTTAATTAAACATTACACACAAACAATTTCAATTTGTATACACACTCAGCCTAACCGGCGTAGTTGGCACTCAGCCTCACCAGCGTAATTGGTGTCAGTGATACTTGTGTCGCATGGTGGGAAAAACGCACGCCGGAGGAGAAGGTCTAAGAGAGAGAATCCTTTCCAGAAAAATGACTCGAATGAGCGGGAAAGAGGAGGGTGGGGAGTAGATGGGCACATTGACCGATTTTCGTCTGATAATGAAACGATAATAAGGTTGTTGATGTGGAAATGGTGGACCTTGTCAGGCACCAGGTGGTGATCATTGATTTTTCTACTCTGTTGACTGGAATGCATTACTTTGTGCCTGGAGACCACTGCCACACACCCTAGTGTTACCTAGGTGATAGTGATATGGACAGAGAGGTTATCCCCTGTGGTTGTTGCTGGTGATTACCTCTTCTGACTTGAGGTTATTGTTTATCTCTCATTGGTGTGAAGGGAGAGCACATGAGAAGAGGAGGAGGAAGAGGAGGAGGAGGCGGAGGGGGAGGAGGAGAGGTGAAAGAGGCAGTGTTGGCTCTGGGGTGGAGTGGGCAGCAGACCTGTGTGTGTGTGTGGGGGGAGGCCTGTCTGTCAGACTTGGGAAGGTGTGTGTGTGTGTGTGTGTATGTCATCCCCTTTGTGTGTGTGTGTTTGTGTGTGGGTAAGCACCTTTGTTTGTGTGTTTATGTGTATTGTGTGTGTGCCTATCCTACCCAGGTCCATGTCGACAGCGCGGGGCCTCTGTGAGTAGGGCATGTTCTTATAGCAGGCGTCCAGTATCTTCTCCTTGACCTGGGTGATGGTGTCACAGTTCAGCACCTTCACTGGGATCTCAGGACTGTTCTCATTGTCCGGGTTCACACAGTTCAGGATCTACAGGAGAGGATAGGAGGTAAGGGTGTGCCTGTGTGTGTGGTGGGGGGGGGGGGGGTATAGTGTATGTAGAGTCAGTAGAATCTGTGTGTGTGTCCATCTGTCTGTCTGTATATCAGTGTGTGTGTGTGTGTGTGTGTGTGTGTGTGTGTGTGTGTGTGTGTGTGTGTGTGTGTGTGTGTGTGTGTGTGTGTGTGTGTGTGTGTGTGTGTGTGTGTGTGTGTGTGTGTGTGTGTGTGTGTGTGTGTGTGTGTGTGTGTGTGTGTGTGTGTGTGTGTGTGTGTGTGTGTGTGTGTGTGATTGCCTGAGTGGTACTGACCAGTGTTTTGTACTCTATCTGCTGTCTGATGAGCTTGTCCTCACTGAGGGAGTAGCGCGCCTCTCCTGTGATGGCGTCTATAGGCCCCTTCTCCATCTGCTGCTTGATGGCACAGTACAGCATGAACAGAGGTTCACCAGAACACTCCTGGAGAGAGAGAGAGAGGCGAGGGAGAGAGACAGAGAGAAAACACATATCGATTAAGGATATAAAATGTATTTCAACTGCCGCTTCTTATAAAACCCTGGTTTAATAAAACTGGTGAACTGGGGGTTGCATTAGACTCACTTTGAGGAACCTGTGAAGAAGGAAAGCGAACCAGTTGGTGAGCATCTTCTCTGCAACGGACTCCGTTCTGAAGAAAGAGGGAACATTATGTGGATTATTTTATGCTAATGTACCTTTCCCAAATAGCTCCAAAACCATTAGAAGAAGTAAAACAGTAGAAAGAGGAGGAATGAGAAAGAGAAGTAAAACAGTAGAAAGAGGAGGAATGAGAAAGAGAAGTAAAACAGTAGAAAGAGGAGGAATGAGAAAGAGAAGTAAAACAGTAGAAAGAGGAGGAATGAGAAAGAGAAGTAAAACAGTAGACAGAGGAGGAATGAGAAAGAGAAGTAAAACAGTAGACAGAGGAGGAATGAGAAAGAGAAGTAAAACAGTAGAAAGAGGAGGAATGAGAAAGAGAAGTAAAACAGTAGTAAAAAGAGGAGGAATGAGAAAGAGAAGTAAAACAGTAGACAGAGGAGGAATGAAAAGAGAAGTAAAACAGTAGAAAGAGGAGGAATGAGAAAGAGAAGTAAAACAGTAGACAGAGGAGGAATGAGAAAGAGAAGTAAAACAGAATAGAAAGAGGAGGAATGAGAAAGAGAAGTAAAACAGTAGACAGAGGAGGAATGAGAAAGAGAAGTAAAACAGTAGAAAGAGGAGGAATGAGAAAGAGAAGTAAAACAGTAGAAAGAGGAGGAATGAGAAAGAGAAGTAAAACAGTAGAAAGAGGAGGAATGAGAAAGAGAAGTAAAACAGTAGAAAGAGGAGGAATGAGAAAGAGAAGTAAAACAGTAGAAAGAGGAGGAATGAGAAAGAGAAGTAAAACAGTAGAAAGAGGAGGAATGAGAAAGAGAAGTAAAACAGTAGAAAGAGGAGGAATGAGAAAGAGAAGTAAAACAGTAGACAGAGGAGGAATGAGAAAGAGAAGTAAAACAGTAGAAAGAGGAGGAATGAGAAAGAGAAGTAAAACAGTAGACAGAGGAGGAATGAGAAAGAGAAGTAAAACAGTAGAAAGAGAGGAATGAGAAAGAGAAGTAAAACAGTAGACAGAGGAGGAATGAGAAAGAGAAGTAAAACAGTAGACAGAGGAGGAATGAGAAAGAGAAGTAAAACAGTAGAAAGAAGAGGAATGAGAAAGAGAAGAAAAAGCAGCTAGACAGTAGTGGTTAACGAGCATAAAAAATAGATGAAAGGGTTACTCTCTCTCCCCTCCCTCCTCCAGAGGACCAACAGTCCTGAATACCAACACTGCAATGCTTCATCTTCTGAGAGCTGGGCTAACCGTGCAGGGAAAGCACAAGTACACACTATCTTCCTCCTCGGACTCCCTCCTTTCTCCACATCACCCGCCTACGCTTCTCCTCTCCTCACAAATAGTTAATTGACTATTGTCCAACTGATAGCGTGACTATGTGATTACCTCAGCTCCCACCTGGACATGTTACTAGCATATTGTCCCCAATCAAAGTACCCTTGAGTGTGTGTATGTGTGTGTGTTTCTGAGTACTCAGAGAACCACTGTGCTTTATAATATGGTGACTGTCACCGGCTCGCTACCACCCCACACCCTTCAGCTACAGGAGCCTGTTGCCAATTTACTTGGTGCGGCGTTGTGAAAATGACCCTCTTAATGTGGCGGGAAATGACTGTGATTACTTTGGGCTGCAGGCGGGGAAATGGTGGCTGGGGCTGTAACGTGTAACAGTGGTGTACAGGGATAAGGAGAGGTATTTAGGATGGGCTGGAGCTCTCTCTCTCTCTGTGACAGCTTATTTGATGTGGGATGCACCAGGTTGATGGAAGGTGGAGTTTTGTTCACCCCATTTCAGCTGCAGGATGAGAGGAAGAGGCACTACTGACAGCCGAAGGAGTGTATGATTGTGCCCTCTTCTATAAACACCTGGGGTTGGAACCGGTTCAGGGAACAGAACCAAACATATTTTTGTGGAAGAAACAGAACCAGAACCGGCAATGAAAATGATCTCTAGTGTTCCAAAATGAAACCATTGTTTTCAAATCTTGAGAATAATTGGAAATAATTTTTGGTTCCAAAAATATCCCTAATGTCTAGTTTATAATTATGTAATTCAGTGAAGTTATGATGCTAGTAGCCTAAATGCAATCCAACTCACGTCATGATGTTCAACGTCTCAAGCCCCCTCATGTCCATGCGTCTCTGTCACTCTCTTCCCAACCATACAATTTCAGTCGCATCTCCCACCTGTACTTATTAACCAATCAAACATGTAAACAACTAGCTTACCCGTTTTATAGCAAGCTGTCCTATCATTATTGGTGGAGTAAATAAATAAGCTCAATGTAAAAAATGATGTTTTTCAAGAGTTTCAAAAATGTAGGAAAGGGAGGAAAGGGAACTATATGAAGCTGTACTTTTTTGGGTTGAAAACGGTTCAGAACTTCATTATGCTGGTCGGAGGACTGGAACAGAACGAAACACATAGGGGAACAGAACGAAACACATAGGGGAACAGAACGAAACACATAGGGGAACAGAATGAAACACATAGGGGAACAGAACGAAACACATAGGGGAACAGAACGAAACACATAGGGGAACAGAACGAAACACATATGGGAACAGAACGAAACACATAGGGGAACAGAACGAAACACATAGGGGAACAGAACGAAACACATAGGGGAACAGAACGAAACACATAGGGGAACAGAGCGAAACACATAGGGGAACAGAACGAAACACATAGGGGAACAGAGCGAAACACATAGGGGAACAGAACGAAACACATAGGGGAACAGAGCGAAACACATAGGGGAACAGAATGAAACACATAGGGGAACAGAGCGAAACACATAGGGGAACAGAACGAAACACATAGGGGAACAGAACGAAACACATAGGGGAACAGAACGAAACACATAGGGGAACAGAACAAAACACATAGGGGAACAGAATGAAACACATAGGGGAACAGAATGAAATACATAGGGGAACAGAATGAAACACATAGGGGAACAGAACGAAACACATAGGGGAACAGAACGAAACACATAGGGGAACAGAACGATTGGAAAATAATTTTGATTCCAACCCCTGATACACACACCAGCTCACACACACACGTACATCCACCTACTGCGTCTCTCATCTCTACTACTGCTCTCTACTAAAGTCTTCATCCTCAAAATCAATACAGACCGAAGCTGAATAAACATACAAATATTGTATTTTGGACAAAATGCACATACCCTCCATAATTGCTCCCCTCTCTCCTCCACAGAGAAGTATCCTCCCCTCCCCCTCATTGCCCCTCCTCTGACTCACAGTGGATTGTGTTAATAGAACCTATTAAGGGTTTTAATAAGCCCAGCAAGTCCCTGTAGAAGGAAAGTCAAATAAAGGCCTTTGTGCTGGGCCATGTTGGGGCTCCTTTCAATGGTTCACTGAGACTCCTCACTCTGTTTCCTACCTCCTCCCCCATCTCTCATCCTCCCATCTCCACTTCCCTCGCTCTTTTAATTGAGTTCCATTAATGAACATCAGGATTTTCATTATCCTACAGTGCATTAAGACTGGGGCTTGATGCTGATAAATAGGTTGAGGGGGGCCGATTAGTAGGCTGTGGAATGTCTTCAGAATGGAATAGTGCTAAACACAACATTCCCTTTCTGTATTAAGCCATTCTATTCCTGCAGCGCTCCGCATGGACGGGAATGTCATTAGAAAAACGCTGAAGACAAAAAAAAGAGTGAAAAGACTCAAGGCGATAGAAACTGTTCTGTCGTTCCATTTAAAAATGGAGTAAGATAAAGAAAACAGGAAGCTATAAGAGAGTGGGACTGAGGACGGAGTGAGAGATAGAAAACAGGAAGCTATAAGAGAGTGGGACTGAGGACGGAGTGAGAGATAGAAAACAGGAAGCTATAAGAGAGTGGGACTGAGGACGGAGTGAGAGATAGAAAACAGGAAGCTATAAGAGAGTGGGACTGAGGACGGAGTGAGAGATAGAAAACAGGAAGCTATAAGAGAGTGGGACTGAGGACGGAGTGAGAGATAGAAAACAGGAAGCTATAGTGGGACTGAGGAGAGAGTGGGACTGTGGGACGGAGTGAGAGATAGAAAACAGGAAGCTATAAGAGAGTGGGACTGAGGACGGAGTGAGAGATAGAAAACAGGAAGCTATAAGAGAGTGGGACTGAGGACGGAGTGAGAGATAGAAAACAGGAAGCTATAAGAGAGTGGGACTGAGGACGGAGTGAGAGATAGAAAACAGGAAGCTATAAGAGAGTGGGACTGAGGACGGAGTGAGAGATAGAAAACAGGAAGCTATAAGAGAGTGGGACTGAGGACGGAGAGAGATAGAAAACAGGAAGCTATGAGTGGGACTGAGGGAGTGAGAGATAGAAAACAGGAAGCTATAAGAGAGTGGGACTGAGGACGGAGTGAGAGATAGAAAACAGGAAGCTATAAGAGAGTGGGACTGAGGACGGAGTGGGACTGAGGACGGAAGAGATAGAAAACAGGAAGCTATAAGAGAGTGGGACTGAGGACGGAGTGAGAGATAGAAAACAGGAAGCTATAAGAGAGTGGGACTGAGGACGGAGTGAGAGATCAATGCAACATATCCAGGTAATGATCATTATAGAGTACAGAAGGATTGTCTCTAGAGAAAAAAAAGAAAGAAAGGATTAAAGCTAGGTAAAGAGATGGAGAGAATTAGAAAAAAGAGAAACGAGAAAAAGAGAGAAACACAGAGAAAGAGAGAGTGAAAGAGAGCGATATAAAACAAACTTACAACCAAACAATTGTCTGTTTAGATAAACTAATTAAAATGGGAAGGTAAGTAATCTAAAGTCGACAGATTGTCAAAACGTAGATATCATGTCCAGAAAGCTTTTAGGGGAAAAACCATCTAATGTTTGTGCTGTAGACTCTCACGAGTAGACAGACTACACTTCAACTAAGGGAGGGGAACTACACTTCTAGACTATTAATGTGGAGAGCATACTCTCAGAATCTAAAAAGATCCTCAAAACAACATGATGTCATGTTTGTCATTTATTATCATGTCTTGTCCCTGTGCTCCCCATGCTATTCGTTTCCCTCTGCTGGTCTTATTTGGTTCTTTCCCTCCTATCCCTCTCTCTCCCCCTCCCTCTCTCACTCTCTCGCTCTCTCTTCTCTCTGTCGTTCCGTTCCTGCTCCCAGCTGTTCCTATTCCCCTAATCATCATTTAGTCTTCCCACACCTGTTCCCGATCTTTTCCCCTGATTAGATTCCCTATTTATTCCTTTGTAATCCGTTCCTGTGCCGTCGGTTCCTTGTTTTGTATTCCATGCTGTGATTGCGTTTCGCCCTGTCCTGTCGTGTTTTTTGCCGTGATTGTGTATCACCCTGTCCTGTCGTGTTTTGTGCCTTCTTCAGACGCTGCGTGTGAGCAGGTGTCTCAGTCGACTACGGCCTGCGCCTACCCGGCGACCTGCAGTCTGTGGCCGCTTCTCCAGTTGTTTTCCCCTCTACAAATCTAGAGGATTTCAGTTATTCCGTTTTGAACATTAATAAACTCTGTTTCTGTTAAGTCGCGTTTGGGTCCTCTTTCACCTGCATGACAGAAGGAACCGACCAAGGAATGGACCCAGCGACTTCAGACGCTGTTTACACTGCCGTCAAGATCCAAGGAGCCATGCTCGGCAGACACGAGCAGGAATTGTCTGCTGCTCGCCATGCCGTGGAGAACCTGGCCGCTCAGGTTTCCGACCTCTCTGGACAGTTCCAGAGTCTACGTCTCGTGCCACCTGTTACTCCCTGGCCTGCCGAGCCTCCAGAACCCAGGGTTAATAACCCACCTTGCTACTCCGGGCAGCCCACGGAGTGCCGCTCCTTTCTCACGCAGTGTGAGATTGTGTTCTCTCTCCAACCCAACACATACTCTAGAGAGAGAGCTCGGGTTGCTTACGTCATTTCACTCCTCACTGGCCGGGCTCGAGAATGGGGCACAGCTATCTGGGAGGCAAGGGCTGTTTGCTCTAACGATTTCCAGAACTTTAAAGAGGAGATGATTCGGGTTTTTGACCGTTCAGTTTTTGGTGGGGAGGCTTCTAGGGCCCTGGCTTCCTTATGCCAAGGTGAACGGTCCATAACGGATTATTCCATTGAGTTTCGCACTCTTGCTGCCTCTAGTGAGTGGAACGAGCCGGCGCTGCTCGCTCGTTTTCTGGAGGGACTCCACGCAGTGGTTAAGGATGAGATTCTCTCCCGGGAGGTTCCTTCAGATGTGGACTCTTTGATTGCTCTCGCCATCCGCATAGAACGACGGGTAGATCTTCGTCACCGGGCTCGTGGAAGAGAGCTCGCATCAACGGTGTTTCCCTGCTCCGCATCGCAACCATCTCCCTCCTCTGGCTTTGAGACTGAGCCCATGCAGCTGGGAGGGATTCGCATCTCGACTAAGGAGAGGGAACGGAGGATCACCAACCGCCTGTGCCTCTATTGCGGAGTTGCTGGACATTTTGTTAATTCATGTCCAGTAAGAGGCCAGAGCCCATCAGTAAGCGGAGGGCTACTGGTGGCGCTACTACTCAGGTCCCTTCATCTAGATCTTGTACTACTATGTCGGTCCATCTACGCTGGACCGGTTCGGGTGCTACATGCAGTGCCTTGATTGACTCTGGGGCTGAGGGTTGTTTCATGGACGAAGCATGGGTTCGGAAACATAACATTCCTTTCAGACCGTTAGACAAGCCTACGTCCATGTTTGCCTTAGATGGTAGTCATCTTCCCAGTATCAAATTTGAGACACTACCTTTAACTCTCACAGTATCTGGTAACCACAGTGAGACTATTTCTTTTTTGATTTTCCGTTCACCGTTTACACCTGTTGTGTTGGGTCATCCCTGGCTAGTATGTCATAATCCTTCTATTAATTGGTCTAGTAATTCTATCCTATCCTGGAACGTTTCTTGTCATGTGAAGTGTTTAATGTCTGCCATCCCTCCCGTTTCTTCTCTCCCTACTTCTCAGGAGGAACCTGGCGATTTGACAGGAGTGCCGGAGGAATATCATGATCTGCGCACGGTCTTCAGTCGGTCCCGAGCCAACTCCCTTCCTCCTCACCGGTCGTATGATTGTAGTATTGATCTCCTTCCAGGGACCACGCCTCCTCGAGGTAGACTATACTCTCTGTCGGCTCCCGAACGTAAGGCTCTCGAGGATTATTTGTCTGTGTCTCTTGACGCCGGTACCATAGTGCCTTCTTCTTCTCCGGCCGGGGCGGGGTTCTTTTTGTTAAGAAGAAGGACGGTACTCTGCGCCCCTGCGTGGATTATCGAGGGCTGAATGACATAACGGTTAAGAATCGTTATCCGCTTCCCCTTATGTCATCAGCCTTCGAGATTCTGCAGGGAGCCAGGTGCTTTACTAAGTTGGACCTTCGTAACGCTTACCATCTCGTGCGCATCAGAGAGGGGGACGAGTGGAAAACGGCGTTTAACACTCCGTTAGGGCATTTTGAGTACCGGGTTCTGCCGTTCGGTCTCGCCAATGCGCCAGCTGTTTTTCAGGCATTAGTTAATGATGTTCTGAGAGACATGCTGAACATTTTTGTTTTTGTCTATCTTGACGATATCCTGATTTTTTCTCCGTCACTCGAGATTCATGTTCAGCACGTTCGACGTGTTCTACAGCGCCTTTTAGAGAATTGTCTCTACGTAAAGGCTGAGAAGTGCTCTTTTCATGTCTCCTCCGTTACTTTTCTCGGTTCCGTTATTTCCGCTGAAGGCATTCAGATGGATTCCGCTAAGGTCCAAGCTGTCAGTGATTGGCCCGTTCCAAGGTCACGTGTCGAGTTGCAGCGCTTTTTAGGTTTCGCTAATTTCTATCGGCGTTTCATTCGTAATTTCGGTCAAGTTGCTGCCCCTCTCACAGCTCTTACTTCTGTCAAGACGTGTTTTAAGTGGTCCGGTTCCGCCCAGGGAGCTTTTGATCTTCTAAAAGAACGTTTTACGTCCGCTCCTATCCTCGTTACTCCTGACGTCACTAGACAATTCATTGTCGAGGTTGACGCTTCAGAGGTAGGCGTGGGAGCCATTCTATCCCAGCGCTTCCAGTCTGACGATAAGGTTCATCCGTGCGCTTATTTTTCTCATCGCCTGTCGCCATCTGAGCGCAACTATGATGTGGGTAACCGTGAACTGCTCGCCATCCGCTTAGCCCTAGGCGAATGGCGACAGTGGTTGGAGGGGGCGACCGTTCCTTTTGTCGTTTGGACAGACCATAAGAACCTTGAGTACATCCGTTCTGCCAAACGACTTAATGCCCGTCAAGCTCGTTGGGCGTTGTTTTTCGCTCGTTTCGAGTTTGTGATTTCTTACCGTCCGGGTAGCAAGAACACCAAGCCTGATGCCTTATCCCGTCTGTTTAGTTCTTCTGTGGCTTCTACTGATCCCGAGGGGATTCTTCCTTATGGGCGTGTTGTCGGGTTGACAGTCTGGGGAATTGAAAGACAGGTTAAGCAAGCACTCACGCACACTGCGTCACCGCGCGCTTGTCCTAGTAACCTTCTTTTCGTTCCTGTTTCCACTCGTCTGGCTGTTCTTCAGTGGGCTCACTCTGCCAAGTTAGCTGGTCATCCCGGTGTTCGAGGCACTCTTGCGTCTATTCGCCAGCGCTTTTGGTGGCCGACTCAGGAGCGTGACACGCGCCGTTTCGTGGCTGCGTGTTCAGACTGCGCGCAGAAGAAGTCTGGTAATTTTTTTTCTGCTTCTGCTCCTGGTCTTGCTGGGTCTCAGTCTGTTCCCTGCCATCGCATCTCTCCTGTTCTTGTCCCTGCCCTTGCTGTGTCTCAGTCTGTCCCTAGTTCTCATTTTTTTTTTAGAGTAGTACCCTAGTTTCCCTTTTTATCGTTTTTCGTTACGGTCCTGAGGAGAGGAGTTGGGTTCTTTCTCGGGACGTGCTGGACCGTTTGATCTATGATTTCCTCCGTTGCTGCCAGTGTTCCTCCTCGAGAGCGCCAGGAGGCGCTCGGTGAGTGGGGGGGGGTACTGTCATGTTTGTCATTTATTATCATGTCTTGTCCCTGTGCTCCCCATGCTATTCGTTTCCCTCTGCTGGTCTTATTTGGTTCTTTCCCTCCTATCCCTCTCTCTCCCCCTCCCTCTCTCACTCTCTCGCTCTCTCTTCTCTCTGTCGTTCCGTTCCTGCTCCCAGCTGTTCCTATTCCCCTAATCATCATTTAGTCTTCCCACACCTGTTCCCGATCTTTTCCCCTGATTAGATTCCCTATTTATTCCTTTGTAATCCGTTCCTGTGCCGTCGGTTCCTTGTTTTGTATTCCATGCTGTGATTGCGTTTCGCCCTGTCCTGTCGTGTTTTTTGCCGTGATTGTGTATCACCCTGTCCTGTCGTGTTTTGTGCCTTCTTCAGACGCTGCGTGTGAGCAGGTGTCTCAGTCGACTACGGCCTGCGCCTACCCGAAGCGACCTGCAGTCTGTGGCCGCTTCTCCAGTTGTTTTCCCCTCTACAAATCTAGAGGATTTCAGTTATTCCGTTTTGAACATTAATAAACTCTGTTTCTGTTAAGTCGCGTTTGGGTCCTCTTTCACCTGCATGACACATGAGAAGTATGGATATAGTTCATACATAAAGCCATGAGCGAGGCTTGTTGATGTACCATTGCCTGTATCTCTGGGCCGTACATGGAACCTTTTCTCTCTTTAATTTGGATTAGTCACATCAGAAACATGTTCTATACAGGTTACATGTTCTAATATGATGTTAATGACTGGAATTTAGAATGCAGACTGAACTACTGTGAAAATATAATAGCATATAAAGTGTTCTGGCAGCCAGGAGAGCACAAAGCCTCCCCCATTATACTAATAATATAACCTAAGACAGGTGTGTGTGTGTGTGTGTGTGTGTGTGTGTGTGTGTGTGTGTGTGTGTGTGTGTGTGTGTGTGTGTGTGTGTGTGTGTGTGTGTGTGTGTGTGTGTGTGTGTGTGTACACTCTGTGCCATTCTGTTGACATTCCCCATAATATGCAGTCATTGAAATTCTACACTTGGACACTCAAAGTCAATCTTAAATGAATCATTCTTTATTATCAGCGCGCTGGAGAGGTTCTAACCAACTCACTACACCAAGTACACTCTATCAGGGCAGTCCCGTTAGATCTCTTATATACAGACAAGTTATGTTTCATGATTTAGCTTATTCATCATTCATCATTAATTCATCATTAACGTTGACTTCATTCATGTGACCGACCAATACTGGGTCATGTATGTGACATACCTCACGAGGCTTCTCCTCTCTTAGCTGAGACATTGAAACTGAGATATCTTTCGTTCTCAAAACAAGGGTCTGGGCGTACTGCTAAATTGCAGATACTGATAGTGAGATTTCTTTCCAGTCATGTTCAATCAGTCACTTGCATGAACACAGAAATCGGTGATTAGAAAAGCACAAACATACATTTTTCCAGCACAATTCAGTGCTTTCAAAATGTATTCACACTCAATCAAATGTTTACATCAGCAGATGTCACAAAGTCCTATACAGAAATCCAGCCTAAAACCCCAAAGAGCAAGCAATGCAAATGTAGAAGCACGGTGGCTAGGAAAAACTCCCTTGACTTATTCCACATTTTGTTTTTACAGCCTGAATTTAAAATGTATTCAATCGATATGTTGTGCCACTGGCCTACACACAATAGCCCATAATGTCAAAGAGGAATTATGTCTTTAGACATTTTTACAAATTAATACAAAGTGAAAAGCTGAAATGTCTTGAGTCAATAAGTATTCAACCAGCCTCTTAGATGTGGCAAGCCTAAATAAGTTCAGGAGTACAAATGTGCTTAACAAGTCACATAATAGGTTACATGGACTCACTGTGTGCAATAATAGTGTTTAACATGATTTTTGAATAACTACCTAATCTCTGTACCCAACACATACAATTATCTGTAAGGTCCCTCAGTTGGCCAGTGAATTTCAAGGGTTTAGAGCGTTGGACAAGTAACCGAAAGGTTGCAAGATCGAATCCCTGAGTTGACAAGGTAAAAATCTATCGTTCTGCCCCTGAACATTTTCTCCTGAATAGAAAGTGAAACGTTTGGGACAAATCCAAACAACATATCACTGAGTACCACTCTTCATATTTTCAAGCATGGTGGTGGCTGCATCATGTTATTATGGGTATGCTTGTCATCGGCAAGGACTAGGGAGTTTTTAAAATGAAAAGAAATGGAATAGAGCTAAGCACATGCATAATCCTAGAGGAAAACCTGGTTCAGGCTGCTTTCCAACAGACACTGGGAGACAGATTCCCCTTTCAGCAGGACAATAACCTAAAACACAAGTTGCTGACCAAGACAACATTGAATGTTCCTGAGTGGCCTTGTTACTGTTTTGACTTAAATCGGCATGAAAATATATGGCAAGACTTGAAAATGGCTTGAAGAATTAAAAAAAATAATAATGTGCAAATATTGTACCATCCAGGCGTGTAAAGCTCTTAGACTTACCCAGAAAGACTCACAGCTGCAATCACTGCCAAAGGTGCTTCTACGAACTATTGACTCAAGGGCGTGAATACTTATGTAAATTCGATAATTCTGTATTTCATGCTAAAAAAATGTGCAACAATTTCTAAAAACATGTTTTCACTTTGTCATTATGGGGTATTGTGTGAAATTGGGTGAGGAAAAAAAATATTGAATTCATTTTGAATTTAGGTTGTAACACAACAAATGAGGATAAGTCAAGGGGCATGAATACTTTCTGAGTGTATAAAACATTAAGAAAACCTTCCTAATATTGAGTTGCACCCCCTTTTGCCCTCAGAATAGCCTCAATTCGTCAGGGCATGGACTCTACAAGGTGTCGAAAGCATTCGACAGGGATGTGGGACCATGTTGACTCCAATGCTTCCCACATTTGTGTCAAGTTGGCTGGATGTTCTTTGGGTGGTGGACCATTTTTGATACACATGGGAAACTGTTGAGCGTGAAAAACACAGCAGCGTTACAGTTCTTGAAACAAACCGGTGCACCTGGCACTTACTACCATACCCCTTTCAAACCGTTGCACCTGGCACTTACTACCATACCCCTTTCAAACCGTTGCACCTGGCACTTACTACCATACCTCTTTCAAACCGGTGCACCTGGCACTTACTACCATACCCCTTTCAAACCGGTGCACCTGGCACTTACTACCATACCCCTTTCAAACCGGTGCACCTGGCACTTACTACCATACCCCTTTCAAACCGGTGCACCTGGCACTTACTACCATACCCCGTTCAAAGGCACTTACTACCAGACCCCGTTCAAACCTGTGCACCTGGCACTTACTACCAGACCCCGTTCAAACCGGTGCACCTGGCACTTACTACCATACCCCGTTCAAACCGGTGCACCTGGAACTTACTACCATACCCCGTTCAAACCGGTGCACCTGGCACTTACTACCATACCCGTTCAAACTGGTATACCTGGCACTTACTACCATACCCTGTTCAAACCGGTGCACCTGGCACTTACTACCATACCCTGTTCAAACCGGTGCACCTGGCACTTACTACCATACCCTGTTCAAACCAGTGCACCTGGCACTTACTACCATACCCCGTTCAAACCGGTGCACCTGGCACTTACAACCATACACTGTTCAAACCGGTGCGCCTGGCACTTACTACCATACCACGTTCAAACCGGTGCACCTGGCACTTACAACCATACCCGTTCAAACCGGTGCACCTGGCACTTACTACCATACCCCGTTCAAACCGGTGCACCTGGCACTTACTACCATACCCGTTCAAACCGGTGCACCTGGCACTTACTACCATACCCGTTCAAACCGGTGCACCTGGCACTTACTACCATACCCGTTCAAACCGGTGCACCTGGCACTTACTACCATACCCCGTTCAAACCGGTGCACCTGGCACTTACTACCATACCCCGTTCAAACCGTGCACCAGGCACTTACTACCATACCCCGTTCAAACCTGTGCACCTGGCACTTACTACCAGACCCGTTCAAACCGGTGCACCTGGCACTTACTACCATACCCGTTCAAACCGGTGCACCTGGCACTTACTACCATACCCCGTTCAAACCGGTGCACCAGGCACTTACTACCATACCCTGTTCAAACCGGTGCACCTGGCACTTACTACCATACCCTGTTCAAACCGGTGCACCTGGCACTTACTACCAGACCCCGTTCAAACCGGTGCACCTGGCACTTACTTCCAGACCCCGTTCAAAGACCCCTACTACCAGACCCCGTTCAAAGACCCCTACTACCAGACCCCGTTCAAACCGGTGCACCTGGCACTTACTACCAGACCCCGTTCAAAGACCCCTACTACCAGACCCCGTTCAAACCGGTGCACCTGGCACTTACTACCAGACCCCGTTCAAAGACCCCTACTACCAGACTCCGTTCAAACCGGTGCACCTGGCACTTACTACCAGACCCCGTTCAAAGACCCCTACTACCAGACCCCGTTCAAACCGGTGCACCTGGCACTTACTACCAGACCCCGTTCAAAGACCCCTACTACCAGACTCCGTTCAAACCGGTGCACCTGGCACTTACTACCAGACCCGTTCAAAGACCCCTACTACCAGACCCCGTTCAAACCGGTGCACCTGGCACTTACTACCAGACCCCGTTCAAAGACCCCTACTACCAGACTCCGTTCAAACCGGTGCACCTGGCACTTACTACCAGACCCCGTTCAAAGACCCCTACTACCAGACCCCGTTCAAACCGGTGCACCTGGCACTTATATAATAATAATAATATATGCCATTTAGCAGACGCTTTTATCCAAAGCGACTTACAGTCATGTGTGCATACATTCTACGTATGGGTGGTCCCGGGGATCGAACCCACTACCCTGGCGTTACAAGCGCCATGCTCTACCAACTGAGCTACAGAAGGACCACTTACTACCAGACCCCGTTCAAAGACCCCTACTACCAGACCCCGTTCAAACCGGTTTCACCTGGCACTTACTACCAGACCCCGTTCAAACCGGTTTCACCTGGCACTTACTACCAGACCCCGTTCAAACCGGTTTCACTTGGCACTTACTACCAGACCCCATTCAAAGACCCCTACTACCAGACCCCGTTCAAACCGGTGCACCTGGCACTTACTACCAGACCCCGTTCAAAGACCCCTACTACCAGACCCCGTTCAAACCGGTGCACCTGGCACTTACTACCAGACCCCGTTCAAAGACCCCTACTACCAGACCCTGTTCAAAGACCCCTACTACCAGACCCCGTTCAAAGACCCCTACTACCAGACCCCGTTCAAAGACCCCTACTACCAGACCCCGTTCAAAGGCACTTACATGTTTTGTCTTGCCCATTCAACCTCTTAAAAATCTTAACACATTTAACTTTAACCTGTCTCCTTCTCTTCATCTACACTGATTGAAGTGAATATAACAAGTGACATCAATAAGGGTTCATAACTTTCACCTGAATTCACCTGGTCGGTCGGTCGATGTCATGGAAAGAGCAGGTGTTCCTAATGTTTTGTATACTCAGTGTATGTTCTATACAGGCTATATGATCTAATAGGATGTTGTAGAGGTTAATGACTGAAATATAGATTCTAGTCTGAACTGCTGGGAAATTCTAATAACATATAAACTGCAATGCCTCGGGCAGCCCTCATTATACTCATAATATATAACCCAAGACAGGAGTCAATGTCTGACTGTGTGTGTGTGTGTGTGCGTGCGTGTGTGTGCGTGCGTGTGCGTGCGTGTGTGTGCGCGCATGTGCGTGTGTGTGTGTGTGCGTGCGTGTGTGTGTGCGTGTGCGATTCTGTTAACTTTTCCCATAACATACAACATGGTTTGTTTTTCTACCCAGCTCACGCTGCCCTCAGCGGTATTATGCAGTTTCCCTCAATGAGATTCTGCTCCTGCTCTTTCTTTCCCTGAGAGACATTTCTAGAAGGATTCAGTAGCCCATTCTTAAACTCAATATATGGTATTATAGGATTATAAATTGTCGTTACAGGTCAAGTATAAGGTTAGCTAACCTTTGTTTGAACATTTTGCATATAATCATTTATACATCTACAAAGAATAGATAAAGTAGTGAAATACCATCAGTAAGTAAATGATGAACCTTTTGATGTGAAGCTGGTCTTAAAGCAGACGTGTGATGAAAGAGAGAGAGTTGTGAGAGACACAGAGAGCAAACTAAATGTTAATTACGGCGTGAGCATGCGTGCTGCATGTCTAATGCACCTTGTTAACCCAGAAACGCTTTTCATACAAGCAGTGACGGTTCTAGCTTGTATGGCTCCCTGGGCAACCCTCCCTTCAGCCGCCCCACTAGCTTGTATGGCTCCCTGGGCAACCCCCCCTTCAGCCGCCCCACTAGCTTGTATGGCTCCCTGGGCAACCCCCCCCTTCAGCCGCCCCACTAGCTTGTATGGCTCCCTGGGCACCCCCCCCCCTTCAGCCGCCCCACTAGCTTGTATGGCTCCCTGGGCAACCCCCCTTCAGCCGCCCCACTAGCTTGTATGGCTCCCTGGGCCCCCTTCAGCCGCCCCACTAGCTTGTATGGCCCCTGGGCAACCCCCCCCCCTTCAGCCGCCCCACTAGCTTGTATGGCTCCCTGGGCAACCCCCCTTCAGCCGCCCCCTAGCTTCCCTGGGCAACCCCCCTTCAGCCGCCCCACTAGCTTGTATGGCTCCCTGGGCAACCCCCCTTCAGCCGCCCCACTAGCTTGTATGGCTCCCTGGGCAACCCCCCTTCAGCCGCCCCACTAGCTTGTATGGCTCCCTGGGCAACCCCCTTCAGCCGCCCCACTAGCTTGTATGGCTCCCTGGGCAACCCCCCCCTTCAGCCGCCCCACTAGCTTGTATGGCTCCCTGGGCAACCCCTTCAGCCCCCCCTAGCTTGTATGGCTCCTGGGCCCCCCTTCAGCTGCCCCACTAGCTTGTATGGGTCCATGGGCAACCCCCCTTCAGCCGCCCCACTAGCTTGTATGGCTCCTGGGCAACCCCCTTCAGCCGCCCCACTAGCTTGTATGGCTCCCTGGGCAACCCCCCCCCCTTCAGCCGCCCCACTAGCTTGTATGGCTCCCTGGGCAACCCCCCCCTTCAGCCGCCCCACTAGCTTGTATGGCTCCCTGGGCAACCCCCTTCAGCCGCCCCACTAGCTTGTATGGCTCCCTGGGCAACCCCCCTTCAGCCGCCCCACTAGCTTGTATGGCTCCCTGGGCAACCCCCCTTCAGCCGCCCCACTAGCATGGCTCCTGGGCAACCCCCTTCAGCCGCCCCACTAGCTTGTATGGCTCCCTGGGCAACCCCCTTCAGCCGCTCCACTAGCTTGTATGGCTCCTGGGCAACCCCCCTTCAGCCGCCCCCACTAGCTTGTATGGCTCCCTGGGCAACCCCCTTCAGCCGCCCCCTTCAGCCGCCCCACTAGCTTGTATGGCTCCCTGGGCAACCCCCCCCTTCAGCCGCCCCACTAGCTTGTATGGCTCCCTGGGCAACCCCCCCCTTCAGCCGCCCCACTAGCTTGTATGGCTCCCTGGGCAACCCCCCTTCAGCCGCCCCACTAGCTTGTATGGCTCCCTGGGCAACCCCTTCAGCCGCCCCACTAGCTTGTCTGGCTCCCTGGGCACCCCCCCCCCATCAGCCGCCCCACTAGCTTGTATGGCTCCCTGGGCAACCCCCTTCAGCCGCCCCACCCAACACAAAAAAGCACCATTCATTTTATATACTACTACAAATTGTAGTATATAAATACAAATACAAATTAGAATCTAATTATCACACTATTAACCTATTGCTAACAAAAAACAAATAACACAAGTAAAACTAAATTGCACAAATCCTATATAACACAAATAGAATAACACACTCATAAAGAAGAGAACCTGATTATTACACTATTGCACTTCAAACAAGAAACACAAACTAAATTGCACAACTAATTGCATTAGTACTGAATAAAGTTAGAGGTGTGCTATTTGATAGATTCCCTGCACCCTCTATCTCGGGCAACTTACCCCCGCCCCCTCCCCATCTCGTACCTCTGAGTGGGAGACCTGAGGTCAACCTACCCCCGCCCCCTCCCCATCTCGTACCTCTGAGTGGGAGACCTGAGGTCAACCTACCCCCGCCCCCTCCGCATCTCGTACCTCTGAGTGGGAGACCTGAGGTCAACCTACCCCCACCCCCTCCCCATCTCGTACCTCTGAGTGGGAGACCTGAGGTCAACCTACCCCCGCCCCCTCCCCATCTCGTACCTCTGAGTGGGAGACCTGAGGTCAACCTACCCCCGCCCCTCCCCATCTCGTACCTCTGAGTGGGAGACCTGAGGTCAACCTACCCCCGCCCCCTCCCCATCTCGTACCTCTGAGTGGGAGACCTGAGGTCAACCTACCCCCGCCCCCTCCCCATCTCGTACCTCTGAGTGGGAGACCTGAGGTCAACCTACCCCCGCCCCCTCACCATCTCGTACCTCTGAGTGGGAGACCTTCCCAGGCTGCAGCCTGCCTAGCTCACAAACTAGAATCAGGACGCCCACTCCAACCAGGTTAATTGACCCACAGTCCAACATGGTGTTGTGTTGTTACCATGTTGTGTTGCTACCATCTTGTGTTGCTACCATGTTGTGTTGCTACCATGTTGTGTTGCTACCGTGTTGTGCTGCTACCATGTTGTGTTGCTACCATGTTGTGCTGCTACCATGTTGTGCTGCTACCATGTTGTTGTTATGTTGTGCTGCTACCATCTTGTGATGCTACCATGTTGTGTTGCTACCATGTTGTGCTGCTACCATGTTGTGCTGCTACCATGTTGTGTTGCTACCATGTTGTGCTGCTACCATGTTGTGCTGCTACCATGTTGTGCTGCTACCATGTTGTGTTGCTACCATGTTGTTGTTATGTTGTGCTGCTACCATCTTGTGTTGCTACCATGTTGTGTTGCTACCATGTTGTGCTGCTACCATGTTGTGCTGCTACCATGTTGTGTTGCTACCATGTTGTGCTGCTACAATGTTGTGCTGCTACCATGTTGTGTTGCTACCATGTTGTTGTTATGTTGTGTTGCTACCATGTTGTGTTGGTACCATGTTGTGTTGCTACCATGTTGTTGTTATGTTGTGTTGCTACCATGTTGTGTTGCTACCATGTTGTTGTTATGTTGTGCTGCTACCATGTTGTGTTGCTACCATGTTGTGCTGCTACCATGTTGTGCTGCTACCATGTTGTGCTGCTACCATGTTGTGCTGCTACCATGTTGTGCTGCTACCATGTTGTTGTTATGTTGTGCTGCTACTATGTTGTTATCTTAGGTCTCTCTTTATGTAGTGTTGTGTTTTGTTGTGATATATGTTTAGTCCTATATTCATATGTTATTGTTTTACATTTACATTTACATTTAAGTCATTTAGCAGACGCTCTTATCCAGAGCGACTTACAAATTGGTGCATTCACCTTATGACATCCAGTGGGACAGTCACTTAACAATAGTGCATCTAAAACTTAGGGGGGGTGGGGTGAGAGGGATTACTTAACCTATCCTAGGTATTCCTTAAAGAGGTGGGGTTTCAGGTGTCTCCGGAAGGTGGTGATTGACTCCGCTGTCCTGGCGTCAACCGTGATGGTTTTAAATTCCCCGTCTCCGCATGTAGGCCGTCATATAGGAATGTGTTCTGAACTGACTAGTTAAATAAAGGTTACATAAATAACCCATGTGTGGTGGCGTTCTCTGACCGTGTAAACCAGGTCCGGGGCCATGGCGGTCAGTAATAACGACATGGTCACACACTATTACAGAACTACTGCTCCTCCTGCTGCCTCAGATACTGGGCCTCCATATAGCATAAGTCCTAAATGGCACCCTATTCCCTACAAGGTGCACAACATTTGACCAGACCCCTATGGGCCCCGGTCAAAAGCCACACACTATATAGGAAATAGGGTGACATTTAGGACACACATATAGAGATAAAACATTTTATCTACACTTCGCTAGGGCTCTGGCCAAAAGTAGTGCACTATGTAGGAAATCGGGTACCATTTGGGGTGAACACTATCTGTGTGGGCTGAATGGGATGGATGACTGGACTGTCACAATGGGAGAGATAGTAGCTGCTACAGTCTCCACGTGGGCCATAGGGAAGTGTATGACTGAAATGTAAAGTAGCGTAGAGGCTCCTGATGGGTTTCTCTCTCTCTCTGTCTCTTCTCTCTCTATCTTCTCTTCTCTCTCTATCTTCTCTTCTCGCTCTATTCACTTATCATCTCTCTGTCTCTTCTCTCTCTATCTTCTCTTCTCTCTCTATCTTCTCTTCTCTCTCTATCTTCTCTTCTCTCTCTCTGTCTCTTCTCTTCTCTCTCTGTCTCTTCTCTCTCTATCTTCTCTTCTCTCTCTATTCACTTATCATCTCTCTGTCTCTGTCTCTTCTCTCTCTATCTTCTCTCTCTATCTTCTCTTCTCTCTCTATTCACTTATCATCTCTCTGTCTCTGTCTCTTCTCTCTCTGTCTCTTCTCTCTCTATCTTCTCTTCTCTCTCTATCTTCTCTTCTCTCTCTCTGTCTCTTCTCTTCTCTCTCTGTCTCTTCTCTCTCTATCTTCTCTTCTCTCTCTATTCACTTATCATCTCTCTGTCTCTTCTCTCTCTGTCTCTTCTCTCTCTATCTTCTCTTCTCTCTCTATTCACTTATCATCTCTCTGTCTCTTCTCTTCTCTCTCTGTCTCTTCTCTCTCTATCTTCTCTTCTCTCTCTATTCACTTATCATCTCTCTGTCTCTTCTCTTCTCTCTCTGTCTCTTCTCTCTCTATCTTCTCTTCTCTCTCTATTCACTTATCATCTCTCTGTCTCTGTCTCTTCTCTCTCTGTCTCTTCTCTCTCTATCTTCTCTTCTCTCTCTATTCACTTATCATCTCTCTGTCTCTGTCTCTTCTCTCTCTATCTTCTCTCTCTATCTTCTCTTCTCTCTCTATTCACTTATCATCTCTCTGTCTCTGTCTCTTCTCTCTCTGTCTCTTCTCTTCTCTCTCTGTCTCTTCTCTCTCTGTCTCTTCTCTCTCTATTCACTTATCATCTCTCTGTCTCTTCTCTCTCTATTCACTTATCATCTCTCTATCTTCTCTTCTCTCTCTATCTTCTCTTCTCTCTCTATTCACTTATCATCTCTCTGTCTCTTCTCTTCTCTCTCTGTCTCTTCTCTCTCTATCTTCTCTTCTCTCTCTATCTTCTCTTCTCTCTCTATTCACTTATCTTCTCTCTCTATCTTCTCTTCTCTCTCTATCTTCTCTTCTCTCTCTATCTTCTCTTCTCTCTCTATCTTCTCTTCTCTCTCTATCTTCTCTTCTCTCTCTATCTTCTCTTCTCTCTCTATTCACTTATCATCTCTCTCTATTCACTTATCATCTCTCTCTATCTTCTCTTCTCTTTCTATCTTCTCTTCTCTCTCTATTCACTTATCATCTCTCTGTCTCTTCTCTTCTCTCTCTGTCTCTTCTCTCTCTATCTTCTCTTCTCTCTCTATTCACTTATCATCTCTCTGTCTCTGTCTCTTCTCTCTCTGTCTCTTCTCTTCTCTCTCTCTCTGTCTCTTTTCTTCTCTTCTCTCTCTATCTTCTCTTCTCTCTCTCTGTCTCTTCTCTTCTCTCTCTGTCTCTTCTCTCTCTCTTCTCTTCTCTCTCTATTCACTTATCATCTCTCTGTCTCTTCTCTTCTCTCTCTGTCTCTTCTCTTCTCTCTCTCTCTGTCTCTTCTCTTCTCTCTCTATCTTCTCTTCTCTCTCTATCTTTCTTCTCTCTCTATTCACTTATCATCTCTCTGTCTCTTCTCTTCTCTCTCTCTGTCTCTTCTCTCTCTGTCTCTTCTCTCTCTATTCACTTATCATCTCTCTATCTTCTCTCTCTCTCTGTCTCTTCTCTTCTCTCTCTATCTTCTCTTCTCTCTCTATCTTCTCTTCTCTCTCTATTCACTTATCATCTCTCTGACTCTTCTCTTCTCTCTCTGTCTCTTCTCTCTCTATCTTCTCTTCTCTCTCTATTCACTTATCATCTCTCTGTCTCTTCTCTTCTCTCTCTGTCTCTTCTCTCTCTATCTTCTCTTCTCTCTCTATTCACTTATCATCTCTCTGTCTCTGTCTCTTCTCTCTCTGTCTCTTCTCTTCTCTCTCTCTCTGTCTCTTTTTCTTCTCTTCTCTCTCTATCTTCTCTTCTCTCTCTCTCTATCTTCTCTTCTCTCTCTCTGTCTCTTCTCTCTCTATCTTCTCTTCTCTCTCTATTCACTTATCATCTCTCTGTCTCTTCTCTTCTCTCTCTGTCTCTTCTCTTCTCTCTCTGTCTCTTCTCTTCTCTCTCTGTCTCTTCTCTTCTCTCTCTCTCTGTCTCTTTCTTCTCTCTCTATCTCTCTTCTCTCTCTATCTTCTCTTCTCTCTCTATTCACTTATCATCTCTCTGTCTCTTCTCTTCTCTCTCTGTCTCTTCTCTCTCTATCTTCTCTTCTCTCTCTATTCACTTATCATCTCTCTGTCTCTTCTCTTCTCTCTCTGTCTCTTCTCTCTCTGTCTCTTCTCTCTCTATTCACTTATCATCTCTCTGTCTCTTCTCTCTCTATTCACTTATCATCTCTCTGTCTCTTCTCTCTCTATTCACTTATCATCTCTCTATCTTCTCTTCTCTCTCTATCTTCTCTTCTCTCTCTATTCACTTATCATCTCTCTGTCTCTTCTCTTCTCTCTCTGTCTCTTCTCTCTCTATCTTCTCTTCTCTCTCTATCTTCTCTTCTCTCTCTATTCACTTATCATCTCTCTCTATCTTCTCTTCTCTCTCTATCTTCTCTTCTCTCTCTATCTTCTCTTCTCTCTCTATCTTCTCTTCTCTCTCTATCTTCTCTTCTCTCTCATCTCTCTCTATCTTCTCTTCTCTCTCTATCTTCTCTTCTCTCTCTATCTTCTCTTCTCTCTCTATCTTCTCTTCTCTCTCTATCTTCTCTTCTCTCTCTATATTCTCTTCTCTCTCTATCTTCTCTTCTCTCTCTATTCACTTATCATCTCTCTCTATCTTCTCTTCTCTCTCTATCTTCTCTTCTCTCTCTATTCACTTATCATCTCTCTGTCTCTTCTCTTCTCTCTCTATCTTCTCTTCTCTCTCTATTCACTTATCATCTCTCTGTCTCTGTCTCTTCTCTCTCTGTCTCTTCTCTTCTCTCTCTCTCTGTCTCTTTTCTTCTCTTCTCTCTCTATCTTCTCTTCTCTCTCTCTGTCTCTTCTCTTCTCTCTCTGTCTCTTCTCTCTCTCTTCTCTTCTCTCTCTATTCACTTATCATCTCTCTGTCTCTTCTCTTCTCTCTCTGTCTCCTCTCTTCTCTCTCTCTCTGTCTCTTCTCTTCTCTCTCTATCTTCTCTTCTCTCTCTATCTTCTCTTCTCTCTCTATTCACTTATCATCTCTCTGTCTCTTCTCTTCTCTCTCTCTGTCTCTTCTCTCTCTGTCTCTTCTCTCTCTATTCACTTATCATCTATCTATCTTCTCTCTCTCTCTGTCTCTTCTCTTCTCTCTCTATCTTCTCTTCTCTCTCTATCTTCTCTTCTCTCTCTATTCACTTATCATCTCTCTGTCTCTTCTCTTCTCTCTCTGTCTCTTCTCTCTCTATCTTCTCTTCTCTCTCTATTCACTTATCATCTCTCTGTCTCTGTCTCTTCTCTCTCTGTCTCTTCTCTTCTCTCTCTCTCTGTCTCTTTTCTTCTCTTCTCTCTCTATCTTCTCTTCTCTCTCTCTGTCTCTTCTCTTCTCTCTCTGTCTCTTCTCTCTCTCTTCTCTTCTCTCTCTATTCACTTATCATCTCTCTGTCTCTTCTCTTCTCTCTCTGTCTCTTCTCTTCTCTCTCTCTCTGTCTCTTCTCTTCTCTCTCTATCTTCTCTTCTCTCTCTATCTCTCTCTTCTCTCTCTATTCACTTATCATCTCTCTGTCTCTTCTCTTCTCTCTCTCTGTCTCTTCTCTCTCTGTCTCTTCTCTCTCTATTCACTTATCATCTCTCTATCTCTCTCTCTCTCTCTGTCTCTTCTCTTCTCTCTCTATCTTCTCTTCTCTCTCTATCTTCTCTTCTCTCTCTATTCACTTATCATCTCTCTGTCTCTTCTCTTCTCTCTCTGTCTCTTCTCTCTCTATCTTCTCTTCTCTCTCTATTCACTTATCATCTCTCTGTCTCTTCTCTTCTCTCTCTGTCTCTTCTCTCTCTATCTTCTCTTCTCTCTCTATTCACTTATCATCTCTCTGTCTCTGTCTCTTCTCTCTCTGTCTCTTCTCTTCTCTCTCTCTCTGTCTCTTTTCTTCTCTTCTCTCTCTATCTTCTCTTCTCTCTCTCTCTCTCTATCTTCTCTTCTCTCTCTCTGTCTCTTCTCTCTCTATCTTCTCTTCTCTCTCTATTCACTTATCATCTCTCTGTCTCTTCTCTTCTCTCTCTGTCTCTTCTCTTCTCTCTCTGTCTCTTCTCTTCTCTCTCTGTCTCTTCTCTTCTCTCTCTCTCTGTCTCTTCTCTTCTCTCTCTATCTTCTCTTCTCTCTCTATCTTCTCTTCTCTCTCTATTCACTTATCATCTCTCTGTCTCTTCTCTTCTCTCTCTGTCTCTTCTCTCTCTATCTTCTCTTCTCTCTCTATTCACTTATCATCTCTCTGTCTCTTCTCTTCTCTCTCTGTCTCTTCTCTCTCTGTCTCTTCTCTCTCTATTCACTTATCATCTCTCTGTCTCTTCTCTCTCTATTCACTTATCATCTCTCTGTCTCTTCTCTCTCTATTCACTTATCATCTCTCTATCTTCTCTTCTCTCTCTATCTTCTCTTCTCTCTCTATTCACTTATCATCTCTCTGTCTCTTCTCTTCTCTCTCTGTCTCTTCTCTCTCTATCTTCTCTTCTCTCTCTATCTTCTCTTCTCTCTCTATTCACTTATCATCTCTCTCTATCTTCTCTTCTCTCTCTATCTTCTCTTCTCTCTCTATCTTCTCTTCTCTCTCTATCTTCTCTTCTCTCTCTATCTTCTCTTCTCTCTCTATATTCTCTTCTCTCTCTATCTTCTCTTCTCTCTCTATTCACTTATCATCTCTCTCTATCTTCTCTTCTCTCTCTATCTTCTCTTCTCTCTCTATTCACTTATCATCTCTCTGTCTCTTCTCTTCTCTCTCTGTCTCTTCTCTCTCTATCTTCTCTTCTCTCTCTATTCACTTATCATCTCTCTGTCTCTGTCTCTTCTCTCTCTGTCTCTTCTCTTCTCTCTCTCTCTGTCTCTTTTCTTCTCTTCTCTCTCTATCTTCTCTTCTCTCTCTGTCTCTTCTCTCTCTCTTCTCTTCTCTCTCTATTCACTTATCATCTCTCTGTCTCTTCTCTTCTCTCTCTGTCTCCTCTCTTCTCTCTCTCTCTGTCTCTTCTCTTCTCTCTCTATCTTCTCTTCTCTCTCTATCTTCTCTTCTCTCTCTATTCACTTATCATCTCTCTGTCTCTTCTCTTCTCTCTCTCTGTCTCTTCTCTCTCTGTCTCTTCTCTCTCTATTCACTTATCATCTATCTATCTTCTCTCTCTCAGTGTCTCTTCTCTTCTCTCTCTATCTTCTCTTCTCTCTCTATCTTCTCTTCTCTCTCTATTCACTTATCATCTCTCTGTCTCTTCTCTTCTCTCTCTGTCTCTTCTCTCTCTATCTTCTCTTCTCTCTCTATTCACTTATCATCTCTCTGTCTCTGTCTCTTCTCTCTCTGTCTCTTCTCTTCTCTCTCTCTCTGTCTCTTTTCTTCTCTTCTCTCTCTATCTTCTCTTCTCTCTCTCTGTCTCTTCTCTTCTCTCTCTGTCTCTTCTCTCTCTATCTTCTCTTCTCTCTCTATTCACTTATCATCTCTCTGTCTCTTCTCTTCTCTCTCTGTCTCTTCTCTTCTCTCTCTCTCTGTCTCTTCTCTTCTCTCTCTATCTTCTCTTCTCTCTCTATCTTCTCTTCTCTCTCTATTCACTTATCATCTCTCTGTCTCTTCTCTCTCTCTCTCTCTGTCTCTTCTCTCTCTGTCTCTTCTCTCTCTATTCACTTATCATCTCTCTATCTTCTCTTCTCTCTCTGTCTCTTCTCTCTCTATCTTCTCTTCTCTCTCTATTCACTTATCATCTCTCTGTCTCTTCTCTTCTCTCTCTGTCTCTTCTCTCTCTATCTTCTCTTCTCTCTCTATTCACTTATCATCTCTCTGTCTCTGTCTCTTCTCTCTCTGTCTCTTCTCTTCTCTCTCTCTCTGTCTCTTTTCTTCTCTTCTCTCTCTATCTTCTCTTCTCTCTCTCTGTCTCTTCTCTTCTCTCTCTGTCTCTTCTCTCTCTGTCTCTTCTCTCTCTATCTTCTCTTCTCTCTCTATTCACTTATCATCTCTCTGTCTCTTCTCTTCTCTCTCTGTCTCTTCTCTTCTCTCTCTGTCTCTTCTCTTCTCTCTCTCTCTGTCTCTTCTCTCTCTCTCTATCTTCTCTTCTCTCTCTATCTTCTCTTCTCTCTCTATTCACTTATCATCTCTCTGTCTCTTCTCTTCTCTCTCTGTCTCTTCTCTCTCTATCTTCTCTTCTCTCTATATTCACTTATCACCTCTCTGTCTCTGTCTCTTCTCTCTCTGTCTCTTCTCTCTCTATCTTCTCTTCTCTCTCTATTCACTTATCATCTCTCTATCTTCTCTTCTCTCTCTGTCTCTTCTCTCTCTATCTTCTCTTCTCTCTCTATTCACTTATCATCTCTCTGTCTCTTCTCTTCTCTCTCTCTGTCTCTTTCTCTCTCTGTCTCTTCTCTCTCTATTCACTTATCATCTATCTATCTTCTCTCTCTCTCTGTCTCTTCTCTTCTCTCTCTATCTTCTCTTCTCTCTCTATCTTCTCTTCTCTCTCTATTCACTTATCATCTCTCTGTCTCTTCTCTTCTCTCTCTGTCTCTTCTCTCTCTATCTTCTCTTCTCTCTCTATTCACTTATCATCTCTCTGTCTCTGTCTCTTCTCTCTCTGTCTCTTCTCTTCTCTCTCTCTCTGTCTCTTTTCTTCTCTTCTCTCTCTATCTTCTCTTCTCTCTCTCTGTCTCTTCTCTTCTCTCTCTGTCTCTTCTCTCTCTCTTCTCTTCTCTCTCTATTCACTTATCATCTCTCTGTCTCTTCTCTTCTCTCTCTGTCTCTTCTCTTTCTCTCTCTCTGTCTCTTCTCTTCTCTCTCTATCTTCTCTTCTCTCTCTATCTTCTCTTCTCTCTCTATTCACTTATCATCTCTCTGTCTCTTCTCTTCTCTCTCTCTGTCTCTTCTCTCTCTGTCTCTTCTCTCTCTATTCACTTATCATCTCTCTATCTTCTCTCTCTCTCTGTCTCTTCTCTTCTCTCTCTATCTTCTCTTCTCTCTCTATCTTCTTCTCTCTCTATTCACTTATCATCTCTCTGTCTCTTCTCTCTCTCTCTCTCTGTCTCTTCTCTCTCTATCTTCTCTTCTCTCTCTATTCACTTATCATCTCTCTGTCTCTTCTCTTCTCTCTCTGTCTCTTCTCTTCTCTCTCTCTCTGTCTCTTTTCTTCTCTTCTCTCTCTATCTTCTCTTTCTCTCTCTCTCTCTATCTTCTCTTCTCTCTCTCTGTCTCTTCTCTCTCTATCTTCTCTTCTCTCTCTATTCACTTATCATCTCTCTGTCTCTTCTCTTCTCTCTCTGTCTCTTCTCTTCTCTCTCTGTCTCTTCTCTTCTCTCTCTGTCTCTTCTCTTTCTCTCTCTCTGTCTCTTCTCTCTCTCTCTATCTTCTCTTCTCTCTCTATCTTCTCTTCTCTCTCTATTCACTTATCATCTCTCTGTCTCTTCTCTTCTCTCTCTGTCTCTTCTCTCTCTATCTTTCTTCTCTCTATTCACTTATCATCTCTCTGTCTCTTCTCTTCTCTCTCTGTCTCTTCTCTCTCTATCTTCTCTTCTCTCTCTATTCACTTATCATCTCTCTGTCTCTGTCTCTTCTCTCTCTGTCTCTTCTCTTCTCTCTCTCTCTGTGTCTCTTTCTTCTCTTCTCTCTCTATCTTCTTCTCTCTCTCTCTATCTCTCTTCTTCTCTCTCTCTGTCTCTTCTCTCTCTATCTTCTCTTCTCTCTCTATTCACTTATCATCTCTCTGTCTCTTCTCTTCTCTCTCTGTCTCTTCTCTTCTCTCTCTGTCTCTTCTCTTCTCTCTCTGTCTCTCTCTTCTCTCTCTCTCTCTCTGTCTCTTCTCTCTCTCTCTATCTTCTCTTCTCTCTCTATCTTCTCTTCTCTCTCTATTCACTTATCATCTCTCTGTCTCTTCTCTTCTCTCTCTGTCTCTTCTCTCTCTATCTTCTCTTCTCTCTCTATTCACTTATCATCTCTCTGTCTCTTCTCTTCTCTCTCTGTCTCTTCTCTCTCTGTCTCTTCTCTCTCTATTCACTTATCATCTCTCTGTCTCTTCTCTCTCTATTCACTTATCATCTCTCTGTCTCTTCTCTCTCTATTCACTTATCATCTCTCTATCTTCTCTTCTCTCTCTATCTTCTCTTCTCTCTCTATTCACTTATCATCTCTCTGTCTCTTCTCTTCTCTCTCTGTCTCTTCTCTCTCTATCTTCTCTTCTCTCTCTATCTTCTCTTCTCTCTCTATTCACTTATCATCTCTCTCTATCTCTCTTCTCTCTCTATCTCTCTCTCTCTCTATCTTCTCTTCTCTCTCTATCTTCTTCTCTCTCTATCTTCTCTTCTCTCTCTATATTCTCTTCTCTCTCTATCTTCTCTTCTCTCTCTATTCACTTATCATCTCTCTCTATCTTCTCTTTCTCTCTATCTTCTCTTCTCTCTCTATTCACTTATCATCTCTCTGTCTCTTCTCTTCTCTCTCTGTCTCTCTCTCTCTATCTTCTCTTCTCTCTCTATTCACTTATCATCTCTCTGTCTCTGTCTCTTCTCTCTCTGTCTCTTCTCTTCTCTCTCTCTCTGTCTCTTTTTCTTCTCTTCTCTCTCTATCTTCTCTTCTCTCTCTGTCTCTTCTCTCTCTCTTTCTCTTCTCTCTCTATTCACTTATCATCTCTCTGTCTCTTCTCTTCTCTCTCTGTCTCCTCTCTTCTCTCTCTCTCTGTCTCTTCTCTTCTCTCTCTATCTTCTCTTCTCTCTCTATCTTCTCTTCTCTCTCTATTCACTTATCATCTCTCTGTCTCTTCTCTTCTCTCTCTCTGTCTCTTCTCTCTCTGTCTCTTCTCTCTCTATTCACTTATCATCTATCTATCTTCTCTCTCTCAGTGTCTCTTCTCTTCTCTCTCTATCTTCTCTTCTCTCTCTATCTTCTCTTCTCTCTCTATTCACTTATCATCTCTCTGTCTCTTCTCTTCTCTCTCTGTCTCTTCTCTCTCTATCTTCTCTTCTCTCTCTATTCACTTATCATCTCTCTGTCTCTGTCTCTTCTCTCTCTGTCTCTTCTCTTCTCTCTCTCTCTCTGTCTCTTTTCTTCTCTTCTCTCTCTATCTTCTCTTCTCTCTCTCTGTCTCTTCTCTTCTCTCTCTGTCTCTTCTCTCTCTATCTTCTCTTCTCTCTCTATTCACTTATCATCTCTCTGTCTCTTCTCTTCTCTCTCTGTCTCTTCTCTTCTCTCTCTCTCTGTCTCTTCTCTTTCTCTCTATCTTCTCTTCTCTCTCTATCTTCTCTTCTCTCTCTATTCACTTATCATCTCTCTGTCTCTTCTCTTCTCTCTCTCTGTCTCTTCTCTCTCTGTCTCTTCTCTCTCTATTCACTTATCATCTCTCTATCTTCTCTTCTCTCTCTGTCTCTTCTCTCTCTATCTTCTCTTCTCTCTCTATTCACTTATCATCTCTCTGTCTCTTCTCTTCTCTCTCTGTCTCTTCTCTCTCTATCTTCTCTTCTCTCTCTATTCACTTATCATCTCTCTGTCTCTGTCTCTTCTCTCTCTGTCTCTTCTCTTCTCTCTCTCTCTCTGTCTCTTTTCTTCTCTTCTCTCTCTATCTTCTCTTCTCTCTCTCTGTCTCTTCTCTTCTCTCTCTGTCTCTTCTCTCTCTGTCTCTTCTCTCTCTATCTTCTCTTCTCTCTCTATTCACTTATCATCTCTCTGTCTCTTCTCTTCTCTCTCTGTCTCTTCTCTTCTCTCTCTGTCTCTTCTCTTCTCTCTCTCTCTGTCTCTTCTCTTCTCTCTCTATCTTCTCTTCTCTCTCTATCTTCTCTTTCTCTCTATTCACTTATCATCTCTCTGTCTCTTCTCTTCTCTCTCTGTCTCTTCTCTCTCTATCTTCTCTTCTCTCTATATTCACTTATCACCTCTCTGTCTCTGTCTCTTCTCTCTCTGTCTCTTCTCTCTCTATCTTCTCTTCTCTCTCTATTCACTTATCATCTCTCTATCTTCTCTTCTCTCTCTGTCTCTTCTCTCTCTATCTTCTCTTCTCTCTCTATTCACTTATCATCTCTCTGTCTCTTCTCTCTTCTCTGTCTCTTCTCTCTCTATCTTCTCTTCTCTCTCTATTCACTTATCATCTCTCTGTCTCTGTCTCTTCTCTCTCTGTCTCTTCTCTTCTCTCTCTGTCTCTTTTCTTCTCTTTCTCTCTCTATCTTCTCTTCTCTCTCTCTGTCTCTTCTCTTCTCTCTCTGTCTCTTCTCTCTCTATCTTCTCTTCTCTCTCTATTCACTTATCATCTCTCTGTCTCTGTCTCTTCTCTCTCTCTGTCTCTTCTCTCTCTCTGTCTCTTCTCTCTCTCTGTCTCTGTCTCTTCTCTCTCTGTCTCTTCTCTCTCTGTCTCTTCTCTCTCTCTGTCTCTTCTCTCTCTCTGTCTCTGTCTCTTCTCTCTCTGTCTCTTCTCTCTCTATCTTCTCTTCTCTCTCTATTCACTTATCATCTCTCTGTCTCTTCTCTTCTCTCTCTGTCTCTTCTCTCTCTATCTTCTCTTCTCTCTCTATTCACTTATCATCTCTCTGTCTCTGTCTCTTCTCTCTCTGTCTCTTCTCTTCTCTCTCTGTCTCTTCTCTCTCTATCTTCTCTTCTCTCTCTATTCACTTATCATCTCTCTATCTTCTCTTCTCTCTCTGTCTCTTCTCTCTCTATCTTCTCTTCTCTCTCTATTCACTTATCATCTCTCTGTCTCTTCTCTTCTCTCTCTGTCTCTTCTCTCTCTATCTTCTCTTCTCTCTCTATTCACTTATCATCTCTCTGTCTCTGTCTCTTCTCTCTCTGTCTCTTCTCTTCTCTCTCTGTCTCTTTTCTTCTCTTCTCTCTCTATCTTCTCTTCTCTCTCTCTGTCTCTTCTCTTCTCTCTCTGTCTCTTCTCTCTCTATCTTCTCTTCTCTCTCTATTCACTTATCATCTCTCTGTCTCTGTCTCTCTCTCTCTCTGTCTCTTCTCTCTCTCTGTCTCTTCTCTCTCTCTGTCTCTGTCTCTTCTCTCTCTGTCTCTTCTCTCTCTGTCTCTTCTCTCTCTCTGTCTCTTCTCTCTCTCTGTCTCTGTCTCTTCTCTCTCTGTCTCTTCTCTCTCTATCTTCTCTTCTCTCTCTATTCACTTATCATCTCTCTGTCTCTTCTCTTCTCTCTCTGTCTCTTCTCTCTCTATCTTCTCTTCTCTCTCTATTCACTTATCATCTCTCTGTCTCTGTCTCTTCTCTCTCTGTCTCTTCTCTTCTCTCTCTGTCTCTTCTCTCTCTATCTTCTCTTCTCTCTCTATTCACTTATCATCTCTCTGTCTCTGTCTCTTCTCTCTCTCTGTCTCTTCTCTCTCTCTGTCTCTCTCTCTCTCTGTCTCTGTCTCTTCTCTCTCTGTCTCTTCTCTCTCTGTCTCTTCTCTCTCTCTGTCTCTTCTCTCTCTGTCTCTTCTCTCTCTATCTTCTTCTCTCTCTATTCACTTATCATCTCTCTGTCTCTTCTTCTTCTCTCTCTGTCTCTTCTCTCTCTATCTTCTCTTCTCTCTCTATTCACTTATCATCTCTCTCTATTCACTTATCATCTCTCTGTCTCTGTCTCTTCTCTCTCTGTCTCTTCTCTTCTCTCTCTCTCTCTTTTCTTCTCTTCTCTCTCTATCTTCTCTTCTCTCTCTCTGTCTCTTCTCTTCTCTCTCTGTCTCTTCTCTCTCTATCTTCTCTTCTCTCTCTATTCACTTATCATCTCTCTGTCTCTTCTCTTCTCTCTCTGTCTCTTCTCTCTCTATCTCTCTTCTCTCTCTATTCACTTATCATCTCTCTGTCTCTGTCTCTTCTCTCTCTGTCTCTTCTCTTCTCTCTCTCTCTCTGTCTCTTTTCTTCTCTTCTCTCTCTATCTCTCTTCTCTCTCTATGTCTCTTCTCTTCTCTCTCTGTCTCTTCTCTCTCTATCTCTCTTCTCTCTCTATTCACTTATCATCTCTCTGTCTCTTCTCTTCTCTCTCTGTCTCTTCTCTTCTCTCTCTGTCTCTTCTCTTTCTCTCTCTCTCTCTGTCTCTTCTCTTCTCTCTCTATCTTTCTCTTCTCTCTCTATCTTCTCTTCTCTCTCTATTCACTTATCATCTCTCTGTCTCTGTCTCTTCTCTCTCTGTCTCTTCTCTCTCTCTATTCACTTATCATCTCTCTGTCTCTTCTCTCTCTATCTTCTCTTCTCTCTCTATCTTCTCTTCTCTCTCTATTCACTTATCATCTCTCTGTCTCTTCTCTTCTCTCTCTATCTTCTCTTCTCTCTCTATTCACTTATCATCTCTCTGTCTCTTCTCTTCTCTCTCTGTCTCTTCTCTCTCTATCTTCTCTTCTCTCTCTATTCACTTATCATCTCTCTGTCTCTTCTCTTCTCTCTCTGTCTCTTCTCTCTCTATCTTCTCTTCTCTCTCTATTCACTTATCATCTCTCTGTCTCTGTCTCTTCTCTCTCTGTCTCTTCTCTTCTCTCTCTCTCTGTCTCTTTTCTTCTCTTCTCTCTCTATCTTCTCTTCTCTCTCTCTCTATTCTCTTCTCTCTCTCTGTCTCTTCTCTCTCTATCTTCTCTTCTCTCTCTATTCACTTATCATCTCTCTGTCTCTTCTCTTCTCTCTCTGTCTCTTCTCTTCTCTCTCTGTCTCTTCTCTTCTCTCTCTGTCTCTTCTCTTCTCTCTCTCTCTGTCTCTTCTCTTCTCTCTCTATCTTCTCTTCTCTCTCTATCTTCTCTTCTCTCTCTATTCACTTATCATCTCTCTGTCTCTTCTCTTCTCTCTCTGTCTCTTCTCTCTCTATCTTCTCTTTCTCTCTATTCACTTATCATCTCTCTGTCTCTTCTCTTCTCTCTCTGTCTCTTCTCTCTCTGTCTCTTCTCTCTCTATTCACTTATCATCTCTCTGTCTCTTCTCTCTCTATTCACTTATCATCTCTCTGTCTCTTCTCTCTCTATTCACTTATCATCTCTCTATCTTCTCTTCTCTCTCTATCTTCTCTTCTCTCTCTATTCACTTATCATCTCTCTGTCTCTTCTCTTCTCTCTCTGTCTCTTCTCTCTCTATCTTCTCTTCTCTCTCTATCTTCTCTTCTCTCTCTATTCACTTATCATCTCTCTCTATCTTCTCTTCTCTCTCTATCTTCTCTTCTCTCTCTATCTTCTCTTCTCTCTCTATCTTCTCTTCTCTCTCTATCTTCTCTTCTCTCTCTATATTCTCTCTCTCTCTATTCACTTATCATCTCTCTGTCTCTTCTCTTCTCTCTCTGTCTCTTCTCTCTCTATCTTCTCTTCTCTCTCTATCTTCTCTTCTCTCTCTATTCACTTATCATCTCTCTCTATCTTCTCTTCTCTCTCTCTCTTCTCTTCTCTCTGTCTCTTCTCTTCTCTCTCTGTCTCTTCTCTCTCTATCTTCTCTTCTCTCTCTATTCACTTATCATCTCTCTGTCTCTGTCTCTTCTCTCTCTGTCTCTTCTCTTCTCTCTCTCTCTGTCTCTTTTCTTCTCTTCTCTCTCTATCTTCTCTTCTCTCTCTCTCTATCTTCTCTTCTCTCTCTCTGTCTCTTCTCTCTCTATCTTCTCTTCTCTCTCTATTCACTTATCATCTCTCTGTCTCTTCTCTTCTCTCTCTATCTTTCTTCTCTCTCTATTCACTTATCATCTCTCTGTCTCTTCTCTTCTCTCTGTCTCTTCTCTCTCTATCTTCTCTTCTCTCTCTATTCACTTATCATCTCTCTGTCTCTTCTCTTCTCTCTCTGTCTCTTCTCTCTCTATCTTCTCTTCTCTCTCTATTCACTTATCATCTCTCTGTCTCTGTCTCTTCTCTCTCTGTCTCTTCTCTTCTCTCTCTCTCTGTCTCTTTTCTTCTCTTCTCTCTCTATCTTCTCTTCTCTCTCTCTCTATCTTCTCTCTCTCTCTCTCTGTCTCTTCTCTCTCTATCTTCTCTTCTCTCTCTATTCACTTATCATCTCTCTGTCTCTTCTCTTCTCTCTCTGTCTCTTCTCTTCTCTCTCTGTCTCTTCTCTTCTCTCTCTGTCTCTTCTCTTCTCTCTCTCTCTGTCTCTTCTCTTCTCTCTCTATCTTCTCTCTCTCTCTATCTTCTCTTCTCTCTCTATTCACTTATCATCTCTCTGTCTCTTCTCTTCTCTCTCTGTCTCTTCTCTCTCTATCTTCTCTTCTCTCTCTATTCACTTATCATCTCTCTGTCTCTTCTCTTCTCTCTCTGTCTCTTCTCTCTCTGTCTCTTCTCTCTCTATTCACTTATCATCTCTCTGTCTCTTCTCTCTCTATTCACTTATCATCTCTCTGTCTCTTCTCTCTCTATTCACTTATCATCTCTCTATCTCTCTTCTCTCTCTATCTTCTTCTCTCTCTATTCACTTATCATCTCTCTGTCTCTTCTCTTCTCTCTCTGTCTCTTCTCTCTCTATCTTCTCTTCTCTCTCTATCTTCTCTTCTCTCTCTATTCACTTATCATCTCTCTCTATCTTCTCTTCTCTCTCTATCTTCTCTTCTCTCTCTTCTTCTCTTCTCTCTCTATCTTCTCTTCTCTCTCTATCTTCTCTTCTCTCTCTATATTCTCTTCTCTCTCTATTCACTTATCATCTCTCTGTCTCTTCTCTTCTCTCTCTGTCTCTTCTCTCTCTCTCTTCTCTTCTCTCTCTATCTTCTCTTCTCTCTCTATTCACTTATCATCTCTCTCTATCTTCTCTTCTCTCTCTATCTTCTCTTCTCTCTGTCTCTTCTCTTCTCTCTCTGTCTCTTCTCTCTCTATCTTCTCTTCTCTCTCTATTCACTTATCATCTCTCTGTCTCTGTCTCTTCTCTCTCTGTCTCTTCTCTTCTCTCTCTCTGTCTCTTTTCTTCTCTTTCTCTCTATCTTCTCTCTCTCTCTCTCTATCTTCTCTTCTCTCTCTCTGTCTCTTCTCTCTCTATCTTCTCTTCTCTCTCTATTCACTTATCATCTCTCTGTCTCTTCTCTTCTCTCTCTGTCTCTTCTCTTCTCTCTCTGTCTCTTCTCTTCTCTCTCTCTCTGTCTCTTCTCTTCTCTCTCTATCTTCTCTTCTTCTCTCTATCTTCTCTTCTCTCTCTATTCACTTATCATCTCTCTGTCTCTTCTCTTCTCTCTCTGTCTCTTCTCTCTCTATCTTCTCTTCTCTCTATATTCACTTATCACCTCTCTGTCTCTGTCTCTTCTCTCTCTGTCTCTTCTCTCTCTATCTTCTCTTCTCTCTCTATTCACTTATCATCTCTCTATCTTCTCTTCTCTCTCTGTCTCTTCTCTCTCTATCTTCTCTTCTCTCTCTATTCACTTATCATCTCTCTGTCTCTTCTCTTCTCTCTCTGTCTCTTCTCTCTCTATCTTCTCTTCTCTCTCTATTCACTTATCATCTCTCTCTATCTTCTCTTCTCTCTCTATCTTCTCTTCTCTCTGTCTCTTCTCTTCTCTCTCTGTCTCTTCTCTCTCTATCTTCTCTTCTCTCTCTATTCACTTATCATCTCTCTGTCTCTGTCTCTTCTCTCTCTGTCTCTTCTCTTCTCTCTCTCTCTGTCTCTTTTCTTCTCTTCTCTCTCTATCTTCTCTTCTCTCTCTCTCTATCTTCTCTTCTCTCTCTCTGTCTCTTCTCTCTCTATCTTCTCTTCTCTCTCTATTCACTTATCATCTCTCTGTCTCTTCTCTTCTCTCTCTGTCTCTTCTCTCTCTCTCTCTGTCTCTCTCTTCTCTCTCTCTCTGTCTCTTCTCTTTCTCTCTCTCTCTTCTCTTCTCTCTCTATCTTCTCTTCTCTCTCTATTCACTTATCATCTCTCTGTCTCTTCTCTTCTCTCTCTGTCTCTTCTCTCTCTATCTTCTCTTCTCTCTATATTCACTTATCACCTCTCTGTCTCTGTCTCTTCTCTCTCTGTCTCTTCTCTCTCTATCTTCTCTTCTCTCTCTATTCACTTATCATCTCTCTATCTTCTCTTCTCTCTCTGTCTCTTCTCTCTCTATCTTCTCTTCTCTCTCTATTCACTTATCATCTCTCTGTCTCTTCTCTTCTCTCTCTGTCTCTTCTCTCTCTATCTTCTCTTCTCTCTCTATTCACTTATCATCTCTCTGTCTCTGTCTCTTCTCTCTCTGTCTCTTCTCTTCTCTCTCTGTCTCTTTTCTTCTCTTCTCTCTCTATCTTCTCTTCTCTCTCTCTGTCTCTTCTCTTCTCTCTCTGTCTCTTCTCTCTCTATCTTCTCTTCTCTCTCTATTCACTTATCATCTCTCTGTCTCTGTCTCTTCTCTCTCTCTGTCTCTTCTCTCTCTCTCTCTCTCTTCTCTCTCTCTGTCTCTGTCTCTTCTCTCTCTGTCTCTTCTCTCTCTGTCTCTTCTCTCTCTCTGTCTCTTCTCTCTCTCTGTCTCTGTCTCTTCTCTCTCTGTCTCTTCTCTCTCTATCTTCTCTTCTCTCTCTATTCACTTATCATCTCTCTGTCTCTTCTCTTCTCTCTCTGTCTCTTCTCTCTCTATCTTCTCTTCTCTCTCTATTCACTTATCATCTCTCTGTCTCTGTCTCTTCTCTCTCTGTCTCTTCTCTTCTCTCTCTGTCTCTTCTCTCTCTATCTTCTCTTCTCTCTCTATTCACTTATCATCTCTCTATCTTCTCTTCTCTCTCTGTCTCTTCTCTCTCTATCTTCTCTTCTCTCTCTATTCACTTATCATCTCTCTGTCTCTTCTCTTCTCTCTCTGTCTCTTCTCTCTCTATCTTCTCTTCTCTCTCTATTCACTTATCATCTCTCTGTCTCTGTCTCTTCTCTCTCTGTCTCTTCTCTTCTCTCTCTGTCTCTTTTTCTTCTCTTTCTCTCTATCTTCTCTTCTCTCTCTCTGTCTCTTCTCTTCTCTCTCTGTCTCTTCTCTCTCTATCTTCTCTTCTCTCTCTATTCACTTATCATCTCTCTGTCTCTGTCTCTTCTCTCTCTCTGTCTCTTCTCTCTCTCTGTCTCTTCTCTCTCTCTGTCTCTGTCTCTTCTCTCTCTGTCTCTTTCTCTCTGTCTCTTCTCTCTCTCTGTCTCTTCTCTTCTCTCTCTGTCTCTGTCTCTTCTCTCTCTGTCTCTTCTCTCTCTATCTTCTCTTCTCTCTCTATTCACTTATCATCTCTCTGTCTCTTCTCTTCTCTCTCTGTCTCTTCTCTCTCTATCTTCTCTTCTCTCTCTATTCACTTATCATCTCTCTGTCTCTGTCTCTTCTCTCTCTGTCTCTTCTCTTCTCTCTCTGTCTCTTCTCTCTCTATCTTCTCTTCTCTCTCTATTCACTTATCATCTCTCTGTCTCTGTCTCTTCTCTCTCTCTGTCTCTTCTCTCTCTCTGTCTCTTCTCTCTCTCTGTCTCTGTCTCTTCTCTCTCTGTCTCTTCTCTCTCTGTCTCTTCTCTCTCTCTGTCTCTTCTCTCTCTGTCTCTTCTCTCTCTATCTTCTCTTCTCTCTCTATTCACTTATCATCTCTCTGTCTCTTCTCTTCTCTCTCTGTCTCTTCTCTCTCTATCTTCTCTTCTCTCTCTATTCACTTATCATCTCTCTCTATTCACTTATCATCTCTCTGTCTCTGTCTCTTCTCTCTCTGTCTCTTCTCTTCTCTCTCTCTCTCTTTTCTTCTCTTCTCTCTCTATCTTCTCTTCTCTCTTTCTGTCTCTTCTCTTCTCTCTCTGTCTCTTCTCTCTCTATCTCTCTTCTCTCTCTATTCACTTATCATCTCTCTGTCTCTTCTCTTCTCTCTCTGTCTCTTCTCTCTCTATCTTCTCTTCTCTCTCTATTCACTTATCATCTCTCTGTCTCTGTCTCTTCTCTCTCTGTCTCTTCTCTTCTCTCTCTCTCTCTGTCTCTTTCTTCTCTTCTCTCTCTATCTTCTCTTCTCTCTCTATGTCTCTTCTCTTCTCTCTCTGTCTCTTCTCTCTCTATCTTCTCTTCTCTCTCTATTCACTTATCATCTCTCTGTCTCTTCTCTTCTCTCTCTGTCTCTTCTCTTCTCTCTCTGTCTCTTCTCTTCTCTCTCTCTCTCTGTCTCTTCTCTTCTCTCTCTATCTTCTCTTCTCTCTCTATCTTCTCTTCTCTCTCTATTCACTTATCATCTCTCTGTCTCTGTCTCTTCTCTCTCTGTCTCTTCTCTCTCTATTCACTTATCATCTCTCTGTCTCTTCTCTCTCTATCTTCTCTTCTCTCTCTATCTTCTCTTCTCTCTCTATTCACTTATCATCTCTCTGTCTCTTCTCTTCTCTCTCTATCTTCTCTTCTCTCTCTATTCACTTATCATCTCTCTGTCTCTTCTCTTCTCTCTCTGTCTCTTCTCTCTCTATCTTCTCTTCTCTCTCTATTCACTTATCATCTCTCTGTCTCTTCTCTTCTCTCTCTGTCTCTTCTCTCTCTATCTTCTCTTCTCTCTCTATTCACTTATCATCTCTCTGTCTCTGTCTCTTCTCTCTCTGTCTCTTCTCTTCTCTCTCTCTCTGTCTCTTTTCTTCTCTTCTCTCTCTATCTTCTCTTCTCTCTCTCTCTATCTTCTCTTCTCTCTCTCTGTCTCTTCTCTCTCTATCTTCTCTTCTCTCTCTATTCACTTATCATCTCTCTGTCTCTTCTCTTTCTCTCTCTGTCTCTTCTCTTCTCTCTCTGTCTCTTCTCTTCTCTCTCTGTCTCTTCTCTTCTCTCTCTCTCTGTCTCTTCTCTTCTCTCTCTATCTTCTCTTCTCTCTCTATCTTCTCTTCTCTCTCTATTCTTATCATCTCTCTGTCTCTTCTCTTCTCTCTCTGTCTCTTCTCTCTCTATCTTCTCTCTCTCTCTCTATTCACTTATCATCTCTCTGTCTCTTCTCTTCTCTCTCTGTCTCTTCTCTCTCTGTCTCTTCTCTCTCTATTCACTTATCATCTCTCTGTCTCTTCTCTCTCTATTCACTTATCATCTCTCTGTCTCTTCTCTCTCTATTCACTTATCATCTCTCTATCTTCTCTTCTCTCTCTATCTTCTCTTCTCTCTCTATTCACTTATCATCTCTCTGTCTCTTCTCTTCTCTCTCTGTCTCTTCTCTCTCTATCTTCTCTTCTCTCTCTATCTTCTCTTCTCTCTCTATTCACTTATCATCTCTCTCTATCTTCTCTTCTCTCTCTATCTTCTCTTCTCTCTCTATCTTCTCTTCTCTCTCTATCTTCTCTTCTCTCTCTATCTTCTCTTCTCTCTCTATATTCTCTTCTCTCTCTATTCACTTATCATCTCTCTGTCTCTTCTCTTCTCTCTCTGTCTCTTCTCTCTCTATCTTCTCTTCTCTCTCTATCTTCTCTTCTCTCTCTATTCACTTATCATCTCTCTCTATCTTCTCTTCTCTCTCTATCTTCTCTTCTCTCTGTCTCTTCTCTTCTCTCTCTGTCTCTTCTCTCTCTATCTTCTCTTCTCTCTCTATTCACTTATCATCTCTCTGTCTCTGTCTCTTCTCTCTCTGTCTCTTCTCTTCTCTCTCTCTCTGTCTCTTTTCTTCTCTTCTCTCTCTATCTTCTCTTCTCTCTCTCTCTATCTTCTCTCTCTCTCTCTGTCTCTTCTCTCTCTATCTTCTCTTCTCTCTCTATTCACTTATCATCTCTCTGTCTCTTCTCTTCTCTCTCTGTCTCTTCTCTTCTCTCTCTGTCTCTTCTCTTCTCTCTCTGTCTCTTCTCTTCTCTCTCTCTCTGTCTCTTCTCTTCTCTCTCTATCTTCTCTTCTCTCTCTATCTTCTCTTCTCTCTCTATTCACTTATCATCTCTCTGTCTCTTCTCTTCTCTCTCTGTCTCTTCTCTCTCTATCTTCTCTTCTCTCTCTATTCACTTATCATCTCTCTGTCTCTCTTCTCTCTCTCTCTGTCTCTTCTCTCTCTGTCTCTTCTCTCTCTATTCACTTATCATCTCTCTGTCTCTTCTCTCTCTATTCACTTATCATCTCTCTGTCTCTTCTCTCTCTATTCACTTATCATCTCTCTATCTTCTCTTCTCTCTCTATCTTCTCTTCTCTCTCTATTCACGTATCATCTCTCTGTCTCTTCTCTTCTCTCTCTGTCTCTTCTCTCTCTATCTTCTCTTCTCTCTCTATCTTCTCTTCTCTCTCTATTCACTTATCATCTCTCTCTATCTCTCTTCTCTCTCTATCTTCTCTTCTCTCTCTATCTTCTCTTCTCTCTCTATCTCTCTTCTCTCTCTATCTTCTCTTCTCTCTCTATATTCTCTTCTCTCTCTATCTTCTCTTCTCTCTCTATTCACTTATCATCTCTCTCTATCTTCTCTTCTCTCTCTATCTTCTCTTCTCTCTCTATTCACTTATCATCTCTCTGTCTCTTCTCTTCTCTCTCTATTCACTTATCATCTCTCTGTCTCTGTCTCTTCTCTCTCTGTCTCTTCTCTTCTCTCTCTCTCTGTCTCTTTTCTTCTCTTCTCTCTCTATCTTCTCTTCTCTCTCTGTCTCTTCTCTTCTCTCTCTGTCTCTTCTCTCTCTCTTCTCTTCTCTCTCTATTCACTTATCATCTCTCTGTCTCTTCTCTTCTCTCTCTGTCTCCTCTCTTCTCTCTCTCTCTGTCTCTTCTCTTCTCTCTCTATTCACTTATCATCTCTCTGTCTCTTCTCTTCTCTCTCTCTGTCTCTTCTCTCTCTGTCTCTTCTCTCTCTATTCACTTATCATCTATCTATCTTCTCTCTCTCTCTGTCTCTTCTCTTCTCTCTCTATCTTCTCTTCTCTCTCTATCTTCTCTTCTCTCTCTATTCACTTATCATCTCTCTGTCTCTTCTCTTCTCTCTCTGTCTCTTCTCTCTCTATCTTCTCTTCTCTCTCTATTCACTTATCATCTCTCTGTCTCTGTCTCTTCTCTCTCTGTCTCTTCTCTTCTCTCTCTCTCTGTCTCTTTTCTTCTCTTCTCTCTCTATCTTCTCTTCTCTCTCTCTGTCTCTTCTCTTCTCTCTCTGTCTCTTCTCTCTCTATCTTCTCTTCTCTCTCTATTCACTTATCATCTCTCTGTCTCTTCTCTTCTCTCTCTGTCTCTTCTCTTTCTCTCTCTCTCTGTCTCTTCTCTTCTCTCTCTATCTTCTCTTCTCTCTCTATCTTCTCTTCTCTCTCTATTCACTTATCATCTCTCTGTCTCTTCTCTTCTCTCTCTCTGTCTCTTCTCTCTCTGTCTCTTCTCTCTCTATTCACTTATCATCTCTCTATCTTCTCTTCTCTCTCTGTCTCTTCTCTCTCTATCTTCTCTTCTCTCTCTATTCACTTATCATCTCTCTGTCTCTTCTCTTCTCTCTCTGTCTCTTCTCTCTCTATCTTCTCTTCTCTCTCTATTCACTTATCATCTCTCTGTCTCTGTCTCTTCTCTCTCTGTCTCTTCTCTTCTCTCTCTCTCTGTCTCTTTTCTTCTCTTCTCTCTCTATCTTCTCTTCTCTCTCTCTGTCTCTTCTCTTCTCTCTCTGTCTCTTCTCTCTCTGTCTCTTCTCTCTCTATCTTCTCTTCTCTCTCTATTCACTTATCATCTCTCTGTCTCTTCTCTTCTCTCTCTGTCTCTTCTCTTCTCTCTCTGTCTCTTCTCTTCTCTCTCTCTCTCTGTCTCTTTCTTTCTCTCTCTATCTTCTCTCTCTATCTTCTCTTCTCTCTCTATTCACTTATCATCTCTCTGTCTCTTCTCTTCTCTCTCTGTCTCTTCTCTCTCTATCTTCTCTTCTCTCTATATTCACTTATCACCTCTCTGTCTCTGTCTCTTCTCTCTCTATCTTCTCTTCTCTCTCTATTCACTTATCATCTCTCTGTCTCTTCTCTTCTCTCTCTGTCTCTTCTCTCTCTATCTTCTCTTCTCTCTCTATTCACTTATCATCTCTCTGTCTCTGTCTCTTCTCTCTCTGTCTCTTCTCTTCTCTCTCTGTCTCTTTTCTTCTCTTCTCTCTCTATCTTCTCTTCTCTCTCTCTGTCTCTTCTCTTCTCTCTCTGTCTCTTCTCTCTCTATCTTCTCTTCTCTCTCTATTCACTTATCATCTCTCTGTCTCTGTCTCTTCTCTCTCTCTGTCTCTTCTCTCTCTCTGTCTCTTCTCTCTCTCTGTCTCTGTCTCTTCTCTCTCTGTCTCTTCTCTCTCTGTCTCTTCTCTCTCTCTGTCTCTTTCTCTCTCTGTCTCTGTCTCTTCTCTCTCTGTCTCTTCTCTCTCTATCTTCTCTTCTCTCTCTATTCACTTATCATCTCTCTGTCTCTTCTCTTCTCTCTCTGTCTCTTCTCTCTCTATCTTTTCTTCTCTCTCTATTCACTTATCATCTCTCTGTCTCTGTCTCTTCTCTCTCTGTCTCTTCTCTCTCTGTCTCTTCTCTCTCTATCTTCTCTTCTCTCTCTATTCACTTATCATCTCTCTATCTTCTCTTCTCTCTCTGTCTCTTCTCTCTCTATCTTCTCTTCTCTCTCTATTCACTTATCATCTCTCTGTCTCTTCTCTTCTCTCTCTGTCTCTTCTCTCTCTATCTTCTCTTCTCTCTCTATTCACTTATCATCTCTCTGTCTCTGTCTCTTCTCTCTCTGTCTCTTCTCTTCTCTCTCTGTCTCTTTTCTTCTCTTCTCTCTCTATCTTCTCTTCTCTCTCTCTGTCTCTTCTCTTCTCTCTCTGTCTCTTTCTCTCTCTATCTTCTCTTCTCTCTCTATTCACTTATCATCTCTCTGTCTCTGTCTCTTCTCTCTCTCTGTCTCTTCTCTCTCTCTGTCTCTTCTCTCTCTGTCTCTGTCTCTTCTCTCTCTGTCTCTTCTCTCTCTGTCTCTTCTCTCTCTCTGTCTCTTCTCTCTCTCTGTCTCTGTCTCTTCTCTCTCTGTCTCTTCTCTCTCTATCTTCTCTTCTCTCTCTATTCACTTATCATCTCTCTGTCTCTTCTCTTCTCTCTCTGTCTCTTCTCTCTCTATCTTCTCTTCTCTCTCTATTCACTTATCATCTCTCTGTCTCTGTCTCTTCTCTCTCTGTCTCTTCTCTTCTCTCTCTGTCTCTTCTCTCTCTATCTTCTCTTCTCTCTCTATTCACTTATCATCTCTCTGTCTCTGTCTCTTCTCTCTCTCTGTCTCTTCTTCTCTCTGTCTCTTCTCTCTCTCTGTCTCTGTCTCTTCTCTCTCTGTCTCTTCTCTCTCTGTCTCTTCTCTCTCTCTGTCTCTTCTCTCTCTGTCTCTTCTCTCTCTATCTTCTCTTCTCTCTCTATTCACTTATCATCTCTCTGTCTCTTCTCTTCTCTCTCTGTCTCTTTCTCTCTCTATCTTCTCTTCTCTCTCTATTCACTTATCATCTCTCTGTCTCTGTCTCTTCTCTCTCTGTCTCTTCTCTTCTCTCTCTCTCTCTCTGTCTCTTTTCTTCTCTTCTCTCTCTATCTTCTCTTCTCTCTCTATGTCTCTTCTCTTCTCTCTCTGTCTCTCTCTCTCTCTATCTTCTCTTCTCTCTCTATTCACTTATCATCTCTCTGTCTCTTCTCTTCTCTCTCTGTCTCTTCTCTTCTCTCTCTGTCTCTTCTCTTCTCTCTCTCTCTCTGTCTCTTCTCTTCTCTCTCTATCTTTCTTCTCTCTCTATCTTCTCTTCTCTTCTATTCACTTATCATCTCTCTGTCTCTGTCTCTTCTCTCTCTGTCTCTTCTCTCTCTATTCACTTATCATCTCTCTGTCTCTTCTCTCTCTATCTTCTCTTCTCTCTCTATCTTCTCTTCTCTCTCTATTCACTTATCATCTCTCTGTCTCTTCTCTTCTCTCTCTCTCTGTCTCTTTTCTTCTCTTCTCTCTCTATCTTCTCTTCTCTCTCTATCTTCTCTTCTCTCTCTATTCACTTATCATCTCTCTGTCTCTTCTCTTCTCTCTCTGTCTCTTCTCTCTCTATCTCTTTCTTCTCTCTCTATTCACTTATCATCTCTCTGTCTCTGTCTCTTCTCTCTCTGTCTCTTCTCTTCTCTCTCTCTCTGTCTCTTTTCTTCTCTTCTCTATCTATCTTCTCTTCTCTCTCTATCTTCTCTTCTCTCTCTATTCACTTATCATCTCTCTGTCTCTTCTCTTCTCTCTCTGTCTCTTCTCTCTCTATCTTCTCTTCTCTCTCTATTCACTTATCATCTCTCTGTCTCTCTCTGTCTCTTCTCTCTCTGTCTCTTCTCTCTCTGTCTCTTCTCTCTCTATCTTCTCTTCTCTCTCTATTCACTTATCATCTCTCTGTCTCTTCTCTCTCTATCTCTTCTCTCTCTATCTTCTCTTCTCTCTCTATTCACTTATCATCTCTCTGTCTCTTCTCTTCTCTCTCTATCTTCTCTTCTCTCTCTATCTTCTCTTCTCTCTCTATTCACTTATCATCTCTCTGTCTCTTCTCTTCTCTCTCTCTTCTCTTCTCTCTCTATCTTCTCTTCTCTCTCTATTCACTTATCATCTCTCTGTCTCTTCTCTTCTCTCTGTCTCTTCTCTCTCTGTCTCTTCTCTTCTCTCTCTCTCTGTCTCTTTTCTTCTCTTCTCTCTCTATCTTCTCTTCTCTCTCTATCTTCTCTTCTCTCTCTATTCACTTATCATCTCTCTGTCTCTTCTCTTCTCTCTCTGTCTCTTCTCTTCTCTTCTCTCTGTTCACTTCTCTCTCTGTCTCTTATCTCTCTATCTTCTCTCTCTCTTCACTTCTCATCTCTCCATCTCTTCTCTTCTCTCTCTCTCTCCTCTTCTCTCTCTTCTCTCCTCTCTCTCTGTGTTCACTTCTCTCATCTCTCTGTCTCTTCTCTTCTCTCCTCTCCTCTCTATTTTGTCTCCTTCCTCTCTCCTCTGCTTGTTGCCTCTTGTTGTCTCTTCTCTCCTCTCTCTCTATGCTCACTTCTCTCCTCTCTCTGTTTGTCATCTCTATCTTCTCTTCTCTTTTCTCTCTGTCTGTTCACTTCTCTCTCTCTGTTTGTCATCTCTCTCTTCTCTTCTCTGCTTGTTGCCTTTCTCTTCTCTCCTCTCTCTGTTTGTCATCTCTCTCTTCTCTTCTCTGCTTGTTGTCTCTCTCTTCTCTCCTCTCTCTGCTTGTCATCTCTCTCTTCTCTTCTCTGCTTGTTGCCTCTCTCTTCTCTTCTCTGCTCTCTCTGTTTGTCATCTCTCTCCTCTCTGCTTGTCGTCTCTTCTCTTCTCTGCTTGTTGCCTCTCTCTTCTCTTCTCTGCTCTCTCTGTTTGTCATCTCTCTCCTCTCTGTTTGTCATCTCTCTCCTCTCTGCTTGTCGTCTCTTCTCTTCTCTGCTTTTTGCCTCTCTCTTCTCTTCTCTCCTCTCTCTGTTTGTCATCTTTCTCTTCTCTTCTCTCCTCTCTCTGTTTGTCATCTTTCTCTTCTCTTCTCTTCTCTTCTCTTCTCTTCTCTTCTCTTCTCTTCTCTTCTCTTCTCTTCTCTTCTCTTCTCTTCTCTTCTCTTCTCTTCTCTTCTCTTCTCTCTCTGTCTGTTCACTTCTCTCCTCTCTCTCTGTTCACTTCTGTCCTCTCTCTGTTTGTCGTCTCTCTCTTCTCTGTCTGTTCACTTCTCTCCTCTCTCTGTTTGTCGTCTCTCTCTTCTCTGTCTGTTCACTTCTGTCCTCTCTCTGTTTGTCGTCTCTCTCTTCTCTGTCTGTTCACTTCTCTCCTCTCTCTCTCTGTTCCCTTCTCTCCTCTCTCTGATCTCTCTCTTCTCTTCTCTGCTTGTTGCCTCTCTCTTTACTCCTCTCTCTGCTTGTAGTCTCTCTCATCTCTCATCTGTCTATCTGTCGTCTCTCTCCTCTGCTCTGCTTGTTGCCTTTCTCTTTACTCCTTTCTCTGCTTGTAGTCTCTCTCATCTCTTCTCTGTCTATCTGTCGTCTCTCTCCTCTGCTCTGCTTGTTGCCTTTCTCTTTACTCCTTTCTCTGCTTGTAGTCTCTCTCATCTCTTCTCTGTCTATCTGTCGTCTCTCTCCTCTGCTCTGCTTGTTGCCTTTCTCTTTACTCCTCTCTCTGCTTGTAGTCTCTCTCATCTCTTCTCTGTCTATCTGTCGTCTCTCTCCTCTGCTCTGCTTGTTGCCTTTCTCTTTACTCCTTTCTCTGCTTGTAGTCTCTCTCATCTCTTCTCTGTCTATCTGTCGTCTCTCTCCTCTGCTCTGCTTGTTGCCTATCTCTCTACTCCTCTCGCTGCTTGTAGTCTCTCATCTCTCCTCTATCTGTCGTCTCTCTCCTCTGCTCTGCTTGTTGCCTTTCTCTTTACTCCTTTCTCTGCTTGTAGTCTCTCTCATCTCTTCTCTGTCTATCTGTCGTCTCTCTCCTCTGCTCTGCTTGTTGCCTTTCTCTTTACTCCTTTCTCTGCTTGTAGTCTCTCTCATCTCTTCTCTGTCTATCTGTCGTCTCTCTCCTCTGCTCTGCTTGTTGCCTTTCTCTTTACTCCTTTCTCTGCTTGTAGTCTCTCTCATCTCTTCTCTGTCTATCTGTCGTCTCTCTCCTCTGCTCTGCTTGTTGCCTTTCTCTTTACTCCTCTCTCTGCTTGTAGTCTCTCTCATCTCTTCTCTGTCTATCTGTCGTCTCTCTCCTCTGCTCTGCTTGTTGCCTTTCTCTTTACTCCTCTCGCTGCTTGTAGTCTCTCATCTCTTCTCTGTCTATCTGTCGTCTCTCTCCTCTGCTCTGCTTGTTGCCTTTCTCTTTACTCCTTTCTCTGCTTGTAGTCTCTCTCATCTCTTCTCTGTCTATCTGTCGTCTCTCTCCTCTGCTCTGCTTGTTGCCTTTCTCTTTACTCCTCTCGCTGCTTGTAGTCTCTCATCTCTTCTCTGTCTATCTGTCGTCTCTCTCCTCTGCTCTGCTTGTTGCCTATCTCTCTACTCCTCTCGCTGCTTGTAGTCTCTCATCTCTCCTCTATCTGTCGTCTCTCTCCTCTGCTCTGCTTGTTGCCTTTCTCTTTACTCCTTTCTCTGCTTGTAGTCTCTCTCATCTCTTCTCTGTCTATCTGTCGTCTCTCTCCTCTGCTCTGCTTGTTGCCTTTCTCTTTACTCCTTTCTCTGCTTGTAGTCTCTCTCATCTCTTCTCTGTCTATCTGTCGTCTCTCTCCTCTGCTCTGCTTGTTGCCCATCTCTTTACTCCTCTCTCTGCTGGTAGTCTCTCTCATCTCTTCTCTGTCTATCTGTCGTCTCTCTCCTCTGCTCTGCTTGTTGCCCATCTCTTTACTCCTCTCTCTGCTTGTAGTCTCTCTCATCTCTTCTCTGTCTATCTGTCGTCTCTCTCCTCTGCTCTGCTTGTTGCCCTTCTCTTTACTCCTCTCTCTGCTTGTAGTCTCTCATCTCTTCTCTGTCTATCTGTCGTCTCTCTCCTCTGCTCTGCTTGTTGCCTATCTCTCTACTCCTCTCTCTGCTGGTAGTCTCTCTCATCTCTTCTCTGTCTATCTGTCGTCTCTCTCCTCTCCTCTGCTTGTTGCCTATCTCTCTACTCCTCTCTCTGCTGGTAGTCTCTCTCATCTCTCATCTCCCCTCTGTCTATCTGTCGTCTCTCTCCTCTGCTCTGCTTGTTGCCTTTCTCTTTACTCCTCTCTCTGCTTGTAGTCTCTCTCATCTCTTCTCTGTCTATCTGTCGTCTCTCTCCTCTCCTCTGCTTGTTGCCTATCTCTCTACTCCTCTCTCTGCTTGTAGTCTCTCATCTCTCCTCTATCTGTCGTCTCTCTCCTCTCCTCTGCTTGTTGCCTTTCTCTCTACTCCTCTCGCTGCTTGTAGTCTCTCATCTCTCCTCTATCTGTCGTCTCTCTCCTCTGCTCTGCTTGTTGCCTTTCTCTCTACTCCTCTCTCTGCTTGTAGTCTCTCTCATCTCTTCTCTGTCTATCTGTCGTCTCTCTCCTCTGCTCTGCTTGTTGCCTTTCTCTTTACTCCTCTCTCTGCTGGTAGTCTCTCATCTCTCCTCTATCTGTCGTCTCTCTCCTCTCCTCTGCTTGTTGCCTTTCTCTCTACTCCTCTCGCTGCTTGTAGTCTCTCATCTCTCCTCTATCTGTCGTCTCTCTCCTCTGCTCTGCTTGTTGCCTTTCTCTCTACTCCTCTCTCTGCTTGTAGTCTCTCTCATCTCTTCTCTGTCTATCTGTCGTCTCTCTCCTCTGCTCTGCTTGTTGCCCATCTCTTTACTCCTCTCTCTGCTGGTAGTCTCTCTCATCTCTCATCTCCCCTCTGTCTATCTGTCGTCTCTCTCCTCTGCTCTGCTTGTTGCCTTTCTCTTTACTCCTCTCTCTGCTTGTAGTCTCTCTCATCTCTTCTCTGTCTATCTGTCGTCTCTCTCCTCTGCTCTGCTTGTTGCCTTTCTCTTTGCTCCTTTCTCTGCTTGTAGTCTCTCTCATCTCTCCTCTGTCTATCTGTCGTCTCTCTCCTCTGCTCTGCTTGTTGCCTTTCTCTTTACTCCTTTCTCTGCTTGTAGTCTCTCTCATCTCTTCTCTGTCTATCTGTCGTCTCTCTCCTCTGCTCTGCTTGTTGCCTTTCTCTTTACTCCTTTCTCTGCTTGTAGTCTCTCTCATCTCTTCTCTGTCTATCTGTCGTCTCTCTCCTCTGCTCTGCTTGTTGCCTTTCTCTTTACTCCTTTCTCTGCTTGTAGTCTCTCTCATCTCTTCTCTGTCTATCTGTCGTCTCTCTCCTCTGCTCTGCTTGTTGCCTATCTCTCTACTCCTCTCGCTGCTTGTAGTCTCTCATCTCTCCTCTATCTGTCGTCTCTCTCCTCTGCTCTGCTTGTTGCCTTTCTCTTTACTCCTTTCTCTGCTTGTAGTCTCTCATCTCTCCTCTATCTGTCGTCTCTCTCCTCTGCTCTGCTTGTTGCCTTTCTCTTTACTCCTCTCTCTGCTTGTAGTCTCTCTCATCTCTTCTCTGTCTATCTGTCGTCTCTCTCCTCTGCTCTGCTTGTTGCCTTTCTCTTTACTCCTTTCTCTGCTTGTAGTCTCTCTCATCTCTTCTCTGTCTATCTGTCGTCTCTCTCCTCTGCTCTGCTTGTTGCCTTTCTCTTTACTCCTTTCTCTGCTTGTAGTCTCTCTCATCTCTTCTCTGTCTATCTGTCGTCTCTCTCCTCTGCTCTGCTTGTTGCCTTTCTCTTTACTCCTCTCTCTGCTTGTAGTCTCTCTCATCTCTTCTCTGTCTATCTGTCGTCTCTCTCCTCTGCTCTGCTTGTTGCCTTTCTCTTTACTCCTTTCTCTGCTTGTAGTCTCTCTCATCTCTTCTCTGTCTATCTGTCGTCTCTCTCCTCTGCTCTGCTTGTTGCCTTTCTCTTTACTCCTTTCTCTGCTTGTAGTCTCTCTCATCTCTTCTCTGTCTATCTGTCATCTCTCTCCTCTGCTCTGCTTGTTGCCTTTCTCTTTACTCCTTTCTCTGCTTGTAGTCTCTCTCATCTCTTCTCTGTCTATCTGTCGTCTCTCTCCTCTCCTCTGCTTGTTGCCTATCTCTCTACTCCTCTCTCTGCTTGTAGTCTCTCATCTCTCCTCTATCTGTCGTCTCTCTCCTCTCCTCTGCTTGTTGCCTTTCTCTACTCCTCTCGCTGCTTGTAGTCTCTCATCTCTCCTCTATCTGTCGTCTCTCTCCTCTGCTCTGCTTGTTGCCCATCTCTTTACTCCTCTCTCTGCTGGTAGTCTCTCTCATCTCTCATCTCCCTCTGTCTATCTGTCGTCTCTCTCCTCTGCTCTGCTTGTTGCCTTTCTCTTTACTCCTTTCTCTGCTTGTAGTCTCTCTCATCTCTTCTCTGTCTATCTGTCGTCTCTCTCCTCTGCTCTGCTTGTTGCCTTTCTCTTTACTCCTTTCTCTGCTTGTAGTCTCTCTCATCTCTTCTCTGTCTATCTGTCGTCTCTCTCCTCTGCTCTGCTTGTTGCCTTTCTCTTTACTCCTTTCTCTGCTTGTAGTCTCTCTCATCTCTTCTCTGTCTATCTGTCGTCTCTCTCCTCTGCTCTGCTTGTTGCCTTTCTCTTTACTCCTTTCTCTGCTTGTAGTCTCTCTCATCTCTTCTCTGTCTATCTGTCGTCTCTCTCCTCTGCTCTGCTTGTTGCCTTTCTCTTTACTCCTTTCTCTGCTTGTAGTCTCTCTCATCTCTTCTCTGTCTATCTGTCGTCTCTCTCCTCTCCTCTGCTTGTTGCCTATCTCTCTACTCCTCTCTCTGCTTGTAGTCTCTCATCTCTCCTCTATCTGTCGTCTCTCTCCTCTCCTCTGCTTGTTGCCTTTCTCTCTACTCCTCTCGCTGCTTGTAGTCTCTCATCTCTCCTCTATCTGTCGTCTCTCTCCTCTGCTCTGCTTGTTGCCTTTCTCTTTACTCCTCTCTCTGCTTGTAGTCTCTCTCATCTCTTCTCTGTCTATCTGTCGTCTCTCTCCTCTGCTCTGCTTGTTGCCTTTCTCTTTACTCCTTTCTCTGCTTGTAGTCTCTCTCATCTCTTCTCTGTCTATCTGTCGTCTCTCTCCTCTGCTCTGCTTGTTGCCTTTCTCTTTACTCCTCTCTCTGCTTGTAGTCTCTCATCTCTCCTCTATCTGTCGTCTCTCTCCTCTCCTCTGCTTGTTGCCTTTCTCTCTACTCCTCTCGCTGCTTGTAGTCTCTCATCTCTCCTCTATCTGTCGTCTCTCTCCTCTGCTCTGCTTGTTGCCCATCTCTTTACTCCTCTCTCTGCTGGTAGTCTCTCTCATCTCTCATCTCCCCTCTGTCTATCTGTCGTCTCTCTCCTCTGCTCTGCTTGTTGCCTTTCTCTTTACTCCTTTCTCTGCTTGTAGTCTCTCTCATCTCTCCTCTGTCTATCTGTCGTCTCTCTCCTCTCCTCTGCTTGTTGCCTATCTCTTCTCTCCTCTGTCTGTCTGTCTGTCTGTCGTCTCTACTCCTCTCTCCTCTGTCTGTCTGTCTGTCGTCTCTCTCATCTCTCCTCTGTCTATCTGTCGTCTCTACTCCTCTCTCCTCTGTCTGTCTGTCTGTCGTCTCTCTCATCTCTCCTCTGTCTATCTGTCGTCTCTACTCCTCTCTCCTCTGTCTGTCTGTCTGTCTGTCGTCTCTCTCATCTCTCCTCTGTCTGTCTGTCTGTCGTCTCTACTCCTCTCTCCTCTGTCTGTCTGTCTGTCGTCTCTCTCATCTCTCCTCTGTCTGTCTGTCGTCTCTCCTCTGTCTGTCTGTCGTCTCTCCTCTGTCTGTCTGTCGTCTCTCTCATCTCTCCTCTGTCGGTCTGTCGTCTCTCTCATCTCTCCTCTGTCGGTCTGTCGTCTCTCTCATCTCTCCTCTGTCGGTCTGTCGTCTCTCTCATCTCTCCTCTGTCTGTCTGTCGTCTCTCTCATCTCTCCTCTGTCTGTCTGTCGTCTCTCTCATCTCTCCTCTGTCTGTCTGTCTGTCGTCTCTCTCATCTCTCCTCTGTCTGTCTGTCGTCTCTCTCATCTCTCCTCTGTCTGTCTGTCGTCTCTCTCATCTCTCCTCTGTCTGTCTGTCGTCTCTCTCATCTCTCCTCTGTCTGTCTGTCGTCTCTCTCATCTCTCCTCTGTCTGTCGTCTCTCTCATCTCTCCTCTGTCTGTCTGTCGTCTCTCTCATCTCTCCTCTGTCTGTCTGTCGTCTCTCTCATCTCTCCTCTGTCTGTCTGTCGTCTCTCTCAT